>NC_135422.1:5047800-5347800 GCF_051991245.1 Festucalex cinctus
ATCAAAGTGAGTTCTGGAGTTGTCTTCTTTCAAACATTATTTTTAAAAAGTATAAAACATTTTCTGGTCTTCTTTCAGAGAACTTAGTGAAACGGTTGAGGAGAACACACGGCTGAGTAAACAAGTATCAGATATGACCGTGCAAATCCAACAACAGGTCTGTCCATTTTTGTATTGTGATGTTTGTGGAGGGGGGGGCTAAACACATAAATTCACACATAATCGCATAATCTGTTCCATAACCTTGGTTGACTTCCAAGTTGTTCTAATTTCAAAACATTTTTCTCTATCACAGAAAATAATGTTAATAATTCATTTGTGACCGGCACAAACTATCTGTATTCATATTTGTACAGACAGCATCTTAAGTTACAGTATATTTGATCATTGTTAACTGGACTAAAATTACAAAGAGAGTTATTCGGTAATAAGTTTTTTTTATTTTTATTTTTTTATTTTTTATTTAATTGACAAATGAGTACATTCCCTACAGGTTTCTAAGAACACACACACACACACACACACACACACACACACACACACCCCCACACACACACACACACACACACACACATATATATATATATATATATATAATCATTTCTTTTGAGAGCTGGTGTACTCATGCTGAGCACCGTAAAACTAGAAATAGAATGAGTGAACAGGAGGTTTGCAAGACAATAGCGCCACCTAGTGGCACTAAATAGCTATTGCTGGAATTAATATTACATTTCCTTGGTGAAGATTTTTTTAAATATATACTTTGCTTTAATTGACTGCTCCGAATGCTCCTTATTCTTTATTGGCAACCGTTCATATGTCATAAATTCTACAATAAATGGTCACAAAAAAGCCATTCACCATGCAAAACGCAACAACCATGTTGATGCTCACTAAGCTGAAGGTATTTAGCTTTGGATGTTTCGTTGTAGATTGCATTTGACCCTGCCATTGTCATTTCAAAGGTTTCTAAATTTGATCATCTCGAGCAAAGTCTGTGTACTGCCAACAAAACCATAAAAAGCCTGGAGCAGAAGGTTGAACAGGACAAAGTAGGCCCCAGTGAATTATTGTCATTTTCTACACAGTTCCAGCATGTCAACTGCCCGTCTAAATCTCTTATGTTTTTGTCAGGATGTCGTCCTAGATCTGATCAACCAAACCAGAGACCTCCGCAGTGAGCTGAACCACAAGGAACAGACCATTGCACATCTGTCAGGAGACAACAGTGATATCACTGTACTTGGAGCATTTATTCTATTTCACCTTTTAATGTCTACGGCTACATCCGAGTATTGCTTTCATCACGTGGATGGTTAGCTTGGTTGGTTTGTCATGCAAAAAGAAGTACAACTGATTTTTCCAACAGGATGTTGGTTTGAGACTCTACTGTACCATTATATCAAAACAAGTGGCATGCATTGAATTTCCAGTCACTGACATTTTTTGGAACACTTTAGCCAAGATTCCCCCAAATTTTGATTTCAGCTTTGTTTTCCAAGATTATTGTCTTAAACCCTTAGCAGTGGAAATTCATTTTAAGAAATTAACACAAGTATCGGAGTAACCTTGCTTGTCCTTGCCTTCTGTAGCTAACAAATCTCAAAATTTAAATTGACCGTGTCTTGACATCGCTCCCCCAGGCCAAGTACAATGCTGCCTGCTTGGAACGGAATGGCATCAGAGAGCAAAACACCAAGATGCAAGCAGAAATCACAGACCTGAAAGAAACCTTAGAGAGGAGGAATGCATCTAGCAAAATAGAGGTAAGGGTGACTCTATTTAACACCACTCTCGTCATGTGTCACTACGACGGCGTATTAGGGCCACGTATAACACGTATACATATATATTTTTTTTAGAGGGTGGAGGCAATATTCAGAGAAAAAATGCCAAAGTAGCAAATTTGTGACTTTCTAAAGTGGCAACTTTGCAAGTTTATAAAGTTGCAGATTTGCAAGGAAAAAAAAACAAGAGAAATACACGTGGTGTAGCTATAGTCTAATCATTTGAGGATTCGTTGGTGGTTAATGGAACTGTTTATAAGAATGAAAAGGCAGGTTGGAGACGGATTCGTTCTGAATTTAAACTTTACTCGTCATACACAGCAGCTAAAGTGACAACACTTCTTGATCCCCTATCAGCTGACTAGCACTAGCCAATCAGAAGCTAGCATACTTTCGGTAAATGCAAGTGAATGACGGAGAGCAGCAGATTCGACACATCAACTCGGATACTTGTACAAAAATAAATACCAAAATGTATGAATCTGTAAATAATAATTCTGGAAACATAAATATACAAGCAAATATAGACTTTCACTTGCAAATCTGCCACTTTATAAACTTGCAAATTTTCCACTTTCTAAACTCGCAAATTTCTGAGTTTTTTTCTCACAAATTGGCCACTTTAAAGACTCGCAAATTTGTGTTTTTTCTTCTCTGAATATTGTCCCCGCCCTCTAAAAAAATAAATATTTATATGTGGCCCTAATACACCGTTGTATGTCACAGATAATAATAATAATAATTAAAAAAAATGCATGTTTGTGTATGTGTCAGGTTGAAGTACTGCAGGACGAGATCATTTACGCAAACGAGGAGGTTGAACGACTTACAAAGGTTTTAGATGAGCACAGCAACCTCCTTCAAACGGCTCAAGAGCAAGTTGCTGATAAGGACATTACGATCCAGAACCTCAAGCAGAAGGTGATTGTCTTCATCATGAAGAGAAGAATCATAATAGTGAACACATTCCGCGTCTATAATTAGTAGCACACAAATAATCTGTTGATCACATGATTGAAAACTCTTGTGTGGTCCAGGTGCAACAGCAGCATGAAGCTGTGGAGAAAACCATCAGAAATGGAGCTCTCAAACATGTGGAGTCAACTTACACTCCTAAAGTAACACCTAAGGTACTTTCTTTACTTTCTCTATCTGTGTATGGCTTCATAGCTTCGTTGTAACGTGCTATTTTTCTGCTCATTCAAGACCCCCTGCACCCCGGGAAGCTTCAGCCAGGACCTGAGCCAGGTCCTCGAAAGCCAAGAGAAGGAACTGGAGAACCGTCGGTCCTCCATGATGACCATGGAGATTCTCTTGGCAGAGCTCAATGCTGAGAGAGCTGCCAAGAATGAGGAAATTCGACGGCTCAAAGTATGCACAGTAGTACTGATTTATCATGATGCGCAACATTTATTTATTATTATTTCTTTGACTGCCAAACATGATCCAAAAAACAACCCAGACAATGCCGGCCAATTTCGAGCATTTAACTCATCTTTCAATCTCATCTTTCTATGGCAACATAAACATGGTGGATGCCACATGAACGATCGTATTCCATTCTTTCATTAGAAAAAAAAAAAAGTATGTTTCTACCTTTCTCCATTCTTTAATAATCACCATTTAAAGAAATGAGAAAACAAGCTTTTTGTGAAAAGATACATTTTGTGCACAATAGTGACTTTCACACTAATATTTTTTTTAGTGACACTATGGATTAGATTTAATGCAACAAAGCCTTTGATCATTCACGTCATCCTTGAAAACGTTCCATTTCATCAGATCAGTCATGTTTCATTGTAATTTGCTAAATTGAAAAGAGATACAATGCTGCCATCTGCTGGCCATAGTTAGTGGTTGTTTTTGATTTCACAAGCCCAATGACAAGGCGTTGCACTGCCCATTGAGGGGGAAAAAACCCCCATAAATGTCAATTAACGTTTATGGCAGCACTCATTGGGATTTTAGCATACATCATTAAATGTTTTTGGCAGTCAAAGAGTTTAATTATGTTACTCTCTTTTGATAAAGTATAAGTGTTACTTTTCTTATTAAGAGACACAAAGATTATTTTTGGGTAATCGGGGAGGCTGGAACGAATTATGAGCTTTGCATTCATTTTAGGGGGGAAAGATAATTTGCCTTACGAGCCTGGTATCTTAATGAATTAAACTGTAGTAGGTTTTTCCAGGTGCCTGCACGAGTGCTAATGTATTCTGGGGCTCATTAATAATTGCTCTTCTTTGTCCTCAGACACAGCTGACTGAGAAAGAGGTGGTCCACATGGAGATTCAGGGCTTGCTTGACCAGTTTTACACCAAAAAGCCCCATGGTGGAAATACAAACAGGTTGAGTCGATTGATCATTATAGCACACTGTGCTAAGAGACATTAATGATGTTACTGTTCAACTTGCAGTGAGGAGCTCATTGAAGGCATCAAGCAGTCTCTTCTTAAAGAGCTACAAGAGGAACGAGAAGAGAAGGTTTGTATTTTTGTTCCTCTTGATTTGAAAGTTTCTGAATTTTTTCATTGTATATTACTGTTTTGTTTTTTTTCTTGTACAGGAAAAAGTGATGCAAAGACTGTTTGACTCGCAAAAAAAGTAAGCCGCCAAGCCCTGCTTATAATTGAACATGTTATGTTTTGATCATTGACTCCTTTATATGTGCTTCAAATTGAACATGATTATTTCCTCTGTTGCTTAGAATGCAGACCCAGGAGTCCATGTTGGCCCAGTCTCAGACTTGTGTCCAGGAGCTGACAACAGAACTGAGAAACCGCTGTCTTGAACTGAGAGAGCTGAACCTGAGGGTACAGGATGAGGAGAAGCTTCTCAAGGTCAGAGCCCTGTCTTGACTGTAAAATGATAGTAATAACTTTTAGCACACTGCTTAGCTACTGTAAGTGAACGTGACTCTTCTTCCAGGAGAACGAGGTTCTCCGTAAACAGAATGTTCAGCTGTCTGAGGAGAATGGAAAACTGGTGGGACACAAGAACCACAAACAGAGGATTGAATATTTGGTCAAGTTAAAGAAGGACAACACCAGACTGCAGGCGGTGAATATCACTTCTGTCTGGAATATTAAACATGAAAGTAGATGTTCTTAATGATATTTATTTTGTGTGTGCGTGCATGTGTTTCAAAGGAAAACGAAAAGCTTCGAGCAGAGATGAGCTTAACACAAGACATCACTGGACCTTTGCTGTGATCCTTCAAATCTTGTGCAACAATTTTTGGCGGACAAGAGCCTTTACAGTCACTTGATTTTTATTTTATTTTGTTTTATATTTTTTGAAGATATTTGTCAAAGTGGCAACAATGTTTTACTTCCTTGCTGAAACTATCGTATGGGCATTTAAATAAAGCAGAGCTAAATTTAAACAATTTTCTGTGCTTTATTCCTCGTACTTCTTAACAAATCCTGGAACTATTATAAGCTATACAATATGCAGCACTATTAGCATCTTTGGTGGGCTTTGCCGAGCTTTTGAGTTGGTTTGACACCCACAAAGACTCGTCAAACGGCACGATTCCCCATTGGATTCCCCATTGGCTTGCCCATTGGATGGATTTACGTCAATATCTCCAATATGGCCGCGCATCCGGGTTACTGCAGAGTTCGTCAGCTTGTAACTTCCCAATCAGACCAGCGAACAAACGCGACTCAGAAACACTGTATACTTTTGCAGCTACGCTTTTCTAACTGCGATACAAATTACATTATCATTTAAAGGCGAAACGCGGCAATTTTAGCCTTTCAGTAACTTCTCCAATTTTCTATACGTTTCCAAACAAATTTGCAGCAACGTGCTAAATTGACATCTGCGTAGTTCGGACCGACGTCACGTGACTGTCTCGCGCCTAAAGACCGCAGTGACCTTGCCGGAACGGTAACCCACAGACATCTTAACAAGCAGCACCATGGCGGACGTTTTCACAGCCGAGCAAATTTCCAACTGGTTCACCTCCGGGTCGACGTTTGCCAACATTAAGCTCACAGAAGAAGTGGCCGAAAAGAAATTGTCTGAGACGTCGTCGAATGAGACTAGGTAGGATCGTTTTTCAGCGTGAAAAAGTTCAACAAAACCATAGCTAGCTTGTTGGGTCTTTACCCGCAGGTGCGCTAGTTTTATGTGCTACTTTAAGAACATGTTTTTATGTATTGCTTTTTATGTCGCGCACACAAGAAATATCAAATTTGTCTTTCTTTACAGAAATGACTGATGGGGAAAAGAAACGTATATATATTTTTTAAATGCTCGAATGCTGTTCATGACAAATGCCGCCATTTTGAAAGCACGCAAAAGCACATTAATATGTATTTGTGTGTAAATAGTTTGTGTGTATACATATGTCCGGTATGTGTGTATGTATACACAAGTACAAATATTGCTTTCATTTTAGTAATTTTATTACATATTTATATTTACAATACATGTATATTTAGTAATACATGGGTTCAACCAATTTAAAACAACTGTATCTTTAGTTTGAAGATAGTTCCCTGCATCATCTTGAGAAGTTTCCCACTGCTCGTTTTCGGGTTATAACACCACAAACAGCTTTGCCTGATTGTTTGGACCTCTACTGGACTCTTGCATCACTCTGCTGGTTGCTGTTAAGATGGCCCGCTATTAACTGGTGGCCAACTCTGACAACTTCACTAACATGGCACCTGAGAAGGAACAGGGCGTTTGGGTAAGGTGTTTCAAAAAGAAAGGGCACAAAAATACACGGCAAGCTGAATATAGGTGTATGTTCAAGTAGAATTTATGTTGGATGGAAAGTTTAATAAATGGTAAGTTGGAAATTGGCGAGGGTTTACTGAACACAAGTAGGTAATTGATATTAAGAGCAGAATGTGTTTTCTACCCAGAAGACATCATTTACAAATTAATCAAGACCACATATTCATTGAGAAAAGTGTCCTGTAGGTGTATTACATGCCTCAGTTGGCCTTATGGGAACTGGATAATAATATGGAAGTTCCCACTCCCTTTTTGCTCTGAGCCAACTGGCGTACCGCATTGCTCTGTCCACATATCCAGACACAGTCGGGATCTCCTCCCTCAGCCTTTCATCACTCTTGCTTGCTTTGACAACATGCTGCTCCAATTTGTTGCGGCTTGTCCATAACCCCAATGTGGGGAGCTGCTTCGTCTTCCCCGAGTGGCTGCACTGTTCGCCACACTTTCTTTGGTCGATGTCTCTCAGTACCAGCTTGAAGACGGTGACGAGCTCCCATGGCATCACTTTGCTGGCTGCAAGTACCTCACGAAACCTGTGGAATTAAAAAACAAAAATCCTGAAAAGACTTTCTCAATGTCAAAGTAACCATCATTAAGTGGGATCTGGCTGCTCAATACAGTAGGAGCAATAGAAAATGTAAATTACCGTATACTCAAAATGAAGCAGACACTCAAGTACAACTAAACAACTTTGGGCTGCATGATTATGAAGAAGATAGTAATCACGATTATTTTGGTAATTGAAATTGCGATTAATTTTTGGTACAAAACAAGATTGTTTAAACGTAAAAAAAATATTAAGACAAATACAATTATTTGAAACACTATTAAGCAAGTTCCTTTTGGATTAAATAACATTTATTAAATTAGTTATTTTAAAATGTAAAAAAAGATGCAAATGTATAAATTTAAACAACTTAAAATTATTTATATTTTTGTTACAATTATGCTGATTTTGTAATTGTCGAGTGTAATAATTGTAATTGAATTTCAATTAATTGCTCAGTCCTAAAACAACTTATTTACATAATTAACTTATAAAACACTATTTTAAGAATAATAAAGAAATAAGAAGATTTAAGAAAATAATTCCTCTACAGTTTAGGAAAGAATATATTTTAAAATGAAAACAACTTTGAAGTCAACCATTCAGTCACTGATCTAATTGTTCTTGGAAATGCTGTAAATCTGTTCTCGTGATGCCTTTAAGGCACTTCTTCACCTTCACCTCATGTTCACATGACCTGATAGTGTGACATTAACACGCAGTGGCTTTGTTGTCAGCCTGCTCTGCCTCCCCTCCCCCCCTTTGGCGCATGTGCGCTTCGCCTGCTGTCAGGCTGCATTTTGATGGCGAAGCGGCTATCTGCTGCTGACAGCATGCTTAATGTGAGGATCTCGGAGGATGGCGTAGTTTCGACAAAACACCTGGAGAGCGCTGCTGCAGCGTGGACCGGCGGGATGCTGGCGCACAGCACTTCCAGTTGGTCTAGCTCTGATGCGGGGATGAGGGTCTTCCACCTGGGGCACCTCTGGAAACATGGGTGATCCACGGCGCTGCGGGCAAGCCTGTGCTCCATCTCCAGCATCCTGGCAGTGTACTCGCGCTCCTGCTCGTGCCATAAAAGCTCGCGGGTCAACTCGTGGCTCGCTCGGTCCCCAGGGAGGCTCTGAGATGAGGTTTCAGTCTTTGTGGATGGGTCATGGGACCATTTTGGCCATCTGAAGAATGGCATAGCCACTGAAACACTGAATAGGAATGGATGAGCCTGTGAGACAATTTGTAAAAACAACAATTTAGCCATCCTTGAATGTCACTTCAAATTAGAGGTGTCAGAAAATAATTATCAATTTCATTGGTAACTTTTAATTAGTGCTGTCGCCATCAAATATTTTTTTTATAATGGATTAATTCCGTTTGGTGATTTAAAAAAAAAAAAGGAAAAAAAGGGGGGGGGGGGGGGGCGTATAGATGTACTATGTTACCGGTTCGGCCATTGTTTTCCAACAGATGTTTGCAAGTGTCTTATTTTGATTAAACATATAAGATAATCTTTCATGAAGGACTACAGAAATCAGTGAGCAATTACTGTTGATACGTTGAAATCGGAGGATTTGGACAATTTTAAATTAAAAATGGTTTCAAATGATTATTCGATGATTAAAATAGTTGTCGATTAATTTGATAATCGACTTAATCATTTTCATTCTCATTCTCATTTAATTCTCAAGCAAAACCAACATTCATGTTTTTTCAATCCCCTTGAACATTTTTCCCAAGTACCAGAAACAATATTTGAAGCCATATTTTCTACGTAA
Source organism: Festucalex cinctus (assembly GCF_051991245.1). Classification (NCBI taxonomy): domain Eukaryota; kingdom Metazoa; phylum Chordata; class Actinopteri; order Syngnathiformes; family Syngnathidae; genus Festucalex; species Festucalex cinctus. The sequence continues at coordinate 5,056,659 of NC_135422.1, forward strand.
AGTATCATGTTTTCATGTTTTCATGAAAACAGATCTTTTGTGCTCCATGAAAATAAGACATTTGTGAACATCTGCTTTACTAAAAAAATAATACCAAATAAATAATAATTGATGAACAAATAGTAAATGGGGGGGAACAAACAAGGCAAAGTAAAATTTTATCTGATTATTTGATTCATTGATGGAATAATCGATTCTAAAAATATTAAATAGTGACAGCTCTACTTCAAACTTAAATCTAGCCAGTTAGCCAAAGGAAGCTTTAAATGTGTATAATATGTGTACAATGTATAAAACGACTGTTTTGTTAGAACTTACAATAAAAAGCAAGATTGATCTTTATCAATACTTACAAAACTGCAAACAAGTCCCGCGGAATAAAAGCTCCTACAACGGTCCTCTACATCTTTTGCTGGTCCGGTCCAAGGTTTTGTGCTGTAGTTAGTCTGTTATTGCCACTATTAATGCCAATGCATGTTGTCCTGCCGTCTTCCAAGAGAGTTAGTCACACTGTGGCTTGCGAGGGTTGTCGCCTCCGCTCGGTCAGCTGCTTTGTGCTTGCACCAGTGAGGCAGAGGAAGGAAAGAGGGGGGGATGTGTGGCGTGTGCATGTTGTGGTACCATCAGGGTTTGTGCCTCCCCTTGCTAGGGGCAAGTGAGGGTAAAAGGCTCAAGCTCTGGCCAAAGCAAAGAAAAAGGGAGTTGAAAATAAGAGATGGTGAATTAGAATTTTGTGGTTAGTTTGTCTTCCAGATTGAGTAAATATTAACCTGTGTGCTTCTCAACATGTAGTTTGATTGTTTTATCCTGGAGAAAATTGGTACTGCTATTTATCCTGGTTTTAATGCCAATTGGATCTTACTTTATTCAGGATCAAACTGTTAATGTTCACTTGCTGTCTGTTACAATTACTCGGAGTTACGTGAATGACGTATTGGCTTTAGAATTGCCGCATTTATCCAAGTAATGGCAAAGTGATCATATGATCCATAATTTGTTTCATGAGCTATTTGCAGTTTCACTTTCTGGGTCTCTGTGTGCAATGATATTCACAATTAAGTGTCAAGTTTATCTAAACAAAAGTGTGCCCTTAAAAAAAAAAAAGTCTGTAAAGGTGACATGCTCCTTCTCTTACCAGTCCTGATAAAGATGACCTAACAACTTCAAGTGTGAATAAGAAAAAAGATGAGCAACCAAGTGAGTATGAACATTTCTATGCAGTTGTCAAATCACATGATTCAGTGGACCATTTTCTTCCCATCACAAGCAATGCACAATTTGATGCTCTTAATATCTGAATCATTAGGAAGCAGCCCTCCTCCACTTGCAAGCTCCAAGTATTCCAGCTTCCCCATTACCAAAAACAGACAGGAGGTAAAATGTCAAGTCCATTTTCTGTTTGCACAGAGCTTCAGTGTGTATGTGTGAGACCTCATTCACGTTGGGGGTTTTTCTCCCCTGGACTTAAGCATCACTTAAGAATAAAATGTGGTGTGTGTTTTTTTTTTTTTTTTGAGCAGAATTTCAAATTCATAGGTTTAGTACTGCATTTTCCATTTAGCCTTGGTATTTATTAAATAACCACATCAATTTGCTCTGCTGTCTGACTTTTTAAATTCAGCCTAATGTGTGCGCGCGTGCGTGCTTGTGCTCCCTTCCAGCTGATTTCTCTCATAGAAAACAACTCTGTCATGATTATTCGAGGAGCCACAGGCAGTGGCAAGACCACCCAGCTGCCACAGTACATTCTGGACCACTACAATGACAAAAATGCCTCTTGCAACATTGCGGTCACGCAACCACGCAAAATTGGCGCCACCAGTATTGCTCGATGGGTCGCCACTCAAAGAAAGTGTACCTGCGGTAGTCTGGTTGGATATCAGGTCGGTGCGACATGTATTTTTCAAATCAACCACAATCTGATTTACAGTACAGTATGTGAAGTGAGGTTTCCATGTGATTAAGAATAAGTGTCAAGTAACATTAATTTGCTAACGACGTGCATATCAAAGCAACATGTTTGACATCAGAGCATGTTGTAGAATAAAGACGTGAGAAATTAGAGCACCTGGTTGCCCAAATTGGCCACATTTTCGAGCCCTACCAGTGAACATTGCTATCTTAAGCCATTAATGTTCAATTTGTGCACTTGGTTTTTTGCTTTAAGGAATATTCCTTCCATTCCTACCCTTTTTTATTTTGTTCAAGTTATGCTCTGCTTGAATGGAAAGCTCTCTCCTAAAATGTATTTCCCTGCAGCAGTGGATTTGTTCTCTAGTCACTCTGACGTGCGTCATCATCCCAACTCCCTGTACATCACATTTTGGTTACGTATGTACTGTACATGTGGTTAAATCAACTCCACAGTCTATAATAGATGTAGGAATTATAGATTTATTAAGGTAAACCAGGAGGTACATTGAGGTATAAATCGGATATATTGTAGCTATGAACTGCACGTGAGGAAGTTGAATATAACCTTATTCATAAACTAGAGTGTGTGACTTCATATCTTCGTTTTAGGTTGGACTGGAGAAGATGGCTACTGAGCACACCCGACTAATCTACATGACAACAGGAGTGCTGCTGGAAAAACTGGTTAATGCCAAGACCCTCACAGAGTACTCTCATATTTTTATTGATGAGGTACATAAACATCGTATCAAAATCGAAATGATTCAAATCTTTGAAAATTTGGACAAATAAAACAACTCTTGCTTCAGGTTCACGAGCGTACTGAGGAGATGGACTTTCTCTTGCTGATTGTGAGGAGACTCCTTAACACCAACTCTCGTTACGTCAAGGTAAACACGATCTATGGATTTCTGTGCAGTTAATCGAGTTGTCCTTAATTAACCGTAGCCATTTTTTCCCCCCCAGATAATCCTCATGTCAGCCACCATCAACTGCAGACAATTTGCAGAGTACTTCAGCACCCCTGTTCGTGGAAAGATGAGCCCAGCCTATGTGTTTGAGGTGGAGGGGGCACCTTACGGCATTGAGGACTTTTACTTGGACGACCTTGAGGACTTGTGTCTGTACACAGTGCAATCAGAGGTGGGCATTTTCAAAACGCATGCCTTTCAGCACCGTACTGACGGAATGCCCACCTCTGGGTGCAAATTCATACTGAATTCTTGCTGATGCTGTTGCTTTCCTCGGTCATCGTTTCCTAGTGCGTTTTCATGCTTCTCTTTGCCAGCTGGACTCTGCACGCTTAGATGACCCCTATATCTCAACTGAGATGTACAACCTTGCCATCTACCTCATTGATAACTTTGATAAGATGGAGGGCGAGAATACCAGGTATCGTCTCGTTGTACCAATATTACAAACAGCATTTTGGTAACCTCATATGCAGATTTAGTGGTGTAGTGTTTGTGTGTGTGTTAGCAGCGCTGCAGAGAAAGAAGGCGGCATGAGCCTTTCAGAGAGAGGCAGTGTCCTTGTTTTCCTGCCCGGATTGTACGAAATCCGATATATGCAGCAAGCTCTGTCCGCGCTGGGCAACAAGAGGTCATTTTATACATTCTCTATGAATTATTTTACAATTGAATCAGTTTTGAGATGATGACATGCACCAAATCGAGCAGTCTTTCAGTCATTTTCGTCACTTTAACCCCAATTAAGAAGCTTGGGTGTGCTTGTCTCTTTAGGTTGCAGGTTTTTGCACTTCACTCCACTGTAACGATGGAGGAACAATATGGAGTTTTCCTGCCTCCCGTGCCTGGATACAGGAAGGTACAATTGTCATGCTTCTTATTTCTTGTCAGTTCATTATTCTAATGTTGTTCTGACCTTTTGCAGGTCATTCTGTCAACCAACATTGCAGAAAGTTCAGTGACTGTGCCCGATGTCAAATATGGTAGGTTATCTTACCTCTCTTACCCATTGTGGTCTAACCCTCAAGATTTGGATCGAATCCCACCTTATTTTGGATGCGACCAAGTATTAAATTTTCAACATAAGAGCGGTTTCAATACTTTTTCCTTTCTGTGCAGTTATTGATTTCTGCTTGGCCCGTCAGTTGGTTTGTGACAAGGAAACCAATTACCGATCTCTGCGTCTCACATGGGCATCGAAGACCAACTGTAACCAACGTAGAGGTACAGTGGAAATGTTACTAATTAATATTTGTAAGTGCAGTAACGTATGCCCTCTAGCTCTTCTTTTGTTCTGTTAGGAAGGGCGGGCCGAGTTTCCAAGGGCTACTGTTACCGACTTGTCAGCAAAGCCTTCTGGAGAGATGAAATCCCAGACTACATGATCCCTGAAATGCTGGTATGCACGTTTGATCGGTCATGGCACCCTCATGGTGTCCATCTTAATGCGCCTTGTGTGTCCTTTCAGCTTGCCCCCCTGTCCAACATACTGCTCAAGGTGAAGCTGCTGAACATGGGGGACCCTCGATCCCTGCTTTCGACAGCTCCCTCGCCCCCCAACCTCAAGGAGATTATGAGAACTGTGCTTGAACTGAAAGAGGTGGGTGCGTTTGGGGAAGTTTTCTCTCTCTCTGTCGCTCTTTCTCTCTTTTCTTTCTTTCTCTTAGTCTTTTTACTGTCTTTGTCTTTCTTTTTTCTTTCTTTCTCTCTTTCTTTCATTCTCTTTTTCATTTTCTTTCTTTTCTTTTTTTTCTTTTTTTCATTCTTTCTTTCTTCTTTCATTCTTTCTCTTTCTTTTTCTTTCTGAGACGAGAGTTATTAGTGTTATCGGAGAAGTTTGTTGTTGATCAAAACAGTTTTTACTGTTTTGAAATAAAGACCTCAATGTAAGGACAGAAGTGAGACAGATTTTCAATACGTCATGACCACTTGGGACATTATTCTCTTTTGCTCTATAGATGGGGGCCCTGTCTGCTAAACAGGATGGTAAATATCAAAACGAGGATGGTGAGCTGACGTTCCTGGGCCGTGTGCTGGCCCACTTACCTGTGGACCTGTACCTTGGCAAGATGATTGTCCTGGGCCACATCTTCGGTTGTCTAGATGAGTGTCTCATCATAGGTCAGCCTGTCCACTTTATCCTATTAAAGACTTCAGTTTTACTGTATCAAAGTAAAGTACAGTATGCTTCTTACACAAACTACACTAACAACCACTTCTGTCGTCAGCTGCTTGCAACTCTATGAAGAGTTTCTTTGCCATACCTTCAATGCAGCAGCTTGCCGGTCACAGGTGAGTCACTGAGGCATACTTTGTAGTCTTTGCAGCCCCTATGTTGATCTGTTGGGGAAAAAAATGTTCTCCCAAATGAATAAGTTAAGTTTGTGAAGATCGCCGGTCTAATTCATACTTGTAGAGTAGCCATTTCTTATCACACATACTTGTATGTCCATATATCGTCAAACCATGTTTCCACTTCCATCAACAGACCTCGAGTAAATGACCACATAAGAAATCACTTCACTTCACTGTCACTTCACTTTATTTTCTTTAAATCTTATAAACAATCAAGCCGCAGATTAAGCCTGAAATTCACCTTACCTTCTGAATATTTGCATTTATAGGAGCAAGCTGATCTTTGCCCAAGGAAGCCAAAGTGATTCCATAGCTTTTGTCAACACCTTCAAGGTAATGCTAAAATGCCAAATTAATTGCAAAATAAAACGTCTTTTGTATTTTAAGGGATTTACTCTCTCTCATTCCTTCCCTATTGTTAGGCATGGCTATCCTCCAAAAATCAAGGACAGCTGCGAAACCTGAAGGTGCACAAAACAACTGAAAATAAACTGACACCTTTTCGTTTTTTTTTTTTTTTTTTAATTTTTAAACTGAGGTCACCTGTTCCACATATTGTGAAGATGTCCTTTACTATGCAGATTTTTAAAGTTATTAATGTGGCTGGTGTCCTGTGTGGTTGTCCTCTATACTCAGGATGAACTGGCTTGGGGAAAAGAGAACTTCATTCAAATCAAGAGGATCCGAGAGGTACCTTTTTATCAAAGGATTCACTTCATGGTCTTATATTTGAACTATAGTAAAAATTGTAATACACAAATCATGAAATGGCCTCCCTTTGGCAACCCCTGATGGGACAAGCTGGAAGTCCCAGGATCAGCTCTTATCCCTTTACCGCAATCTCCCTATCCAGGTTGCAGAGTTGTATTTTGAGCTGAAAGAACGCGTGAAACAGTTCAACATGCGTGTGCCAGAAAACACCCAGCCTTCAGACTACACCAGCATCCACACACAGAAGTTCATTCTTCAGGTTTGTGATGGACTTGATCGCTTCGGGTCATATTCTCCCCTGTGTGCACGCACTCTTCCGTCAAATTTCCCTTTCAGGCAGAATCAATTCCTCTCTTTTCTCTTATTTATATTTTTCTGTTCATATTACGAAACTACAGTGACTTGTTGCTGCTGTGTTCAACTGTACACTATTGCCTGAAATAAATGAAAATGTTGATGATGATGATGAAGAAACTCTGATCCTTTTATTTTTCACCGCTTAGTATTACAACAGATGAATGGTGCAATGGTGTGTTGGATTTGAAATAATTTGTAGGTTTGTAACATAACTTGAAGTGACTTGTGTGGTGTGTGCCACAAGCTAGTTTTACGACTGCTGATGTGATGACTTTCACTATGCATGGACCTCTCTTACACAGGTTGTCATTGCTGGTGCCTACTACCCCAACTACTTTCTCCAGGGGGAAATTGATGAAGATTTGGCTTCTAGAGAGTTGAATGGCTTAAACCCGAAAACGACAGTGATGGTATGCCGTCAAATATTGTTTATTGCTTATTGAGCTGAGGAGTATTCCAGCATTTAGTTTATGTAAAAACTCGGAGGAAGTTAACCCTGATTTATCTGTAAAAGAGCCACGTAGAAAAACAATCTTACTTGGTCACTCTTGGAAAAAAATCTGGAAATCATTCAAAATCCCACCTGAGGCACCTGAACTTGTTCACGATCCCATCAATATTGAGACACAACTGAATCTAGAATATGCTGCCATACCCAAATAAAAGTAGGATCAAACAGTAATATTGCTTTTCATCAAACAGTCATTTATCTTCATCATAACATTCTGGCCATATACGTAGCAATATATAACATGCGTGAAGGCAATTTATTATCAAGAAATGGCCTGATCATTTAGAACCTTCTAGCATCTTCACCCCTCACTAAAGAAATGTCCTACCTGTACCTTACTCCGGGTACGGTGTGCGCATCCAGCCAAATGTCATTCAGCGCTTAACTGTATTATTTATTTTTTCTTTTTTTATTTGAAAGGGACAATGCACAATTGATGACCACTGGTACAATACCTGTATAAATGCACCAAAGTGATCATACAGCTAATCTACATTCGTAGTCCCTTGACAGGAAACATAAAACATAGACATGACATATCAACCAGTAATAAGAAAATCCTACAATAATTCACAACTTTGCATTTAATCAACAGTCTGAATGTCTTAAGTGCCAGTTGTGACCCATGTAGTGTCCTACCAGAGGACGGTCAGTATACAGAGTATCACATGATACAGGCTATGCATGTTTAAAATATATTAAATAAAAAACATCAACTTTTCACTGGTTAAAATGGATCACATCACAGCTTTTGTCATTGCTTTCTGCTATTTTTTAATACTGTTTGGTGGCCAAATAATTCGCACCCATAATGCAACACGCAGCCCGAGATGTGAAAGTCACATAATCAGAGGAATTATTAAAGTAACTTGACACGTTTCTGTCTGTTTCCATGGTGGTTCTACATTTCGGGACTCCATTAAAGGTTACATCTAATGTGAGATGTACTCAAACCTCATTGAACAAATTCAGATCAGCTGTTCTAGACCACAATTATCAGTTTTCAAGTTCAGGGGAAGCCACCTCAGAATATTAAATAATATGCTGTAAGAACATGTTGAACTTGCTGGAATACATTTCAGTTCTTCCATGGAGAGTTATGTTTTGGAGTTGAGCCAGTGGAGCGTGATAGCTGTTACATGTAACCAATAAGGAAGTTAATACTGTGTCATGTTGTGCCCAGGTGAGGAACCTTCCTCCGTACAGTTTTCTTTACTACAAGCAGCTGCTGTCTCTGTTCCGCCAATGTGGACATGTCAAAGCCATTGCTTTTGATAGCTCCAGGTAGTGAAATATGAAAGTATTTATTTTTTATTTTTTGTAATGTAAAAAGAGGCGACACTATGACTAAAAATGTTGTGTGTTTGTGTGCACAGAGCATATGTGGAATTCTACAAGACATCGCAGGACTCTGCAGCACTTCCTGAGGTGTCGCTCGCCCTCCTCCTGGCCCAGCAGAAACCTACCCTGGAGCTTTCTGTCTACCCCATAGACCAAATAGAATACTGTGCTGGGAACAGACGTATATCTCACTTGAAATATGCACGGTATAGATCTGTTCAAGTATTCCAGGAATTAACCTTTTAAAACTTGATTTGACAAAAATCAGAATTTGTAATGCAAGTTAGGCAGAATTGATTTGTTCAAGTGGCAGCACAATAACGCTGACAGTTTGTCTGTGTGATGCTGTGTAGGGTGAATGTTGACTTACAAAGCCAATTAGTCCTGCCTGTGGGAGTGGTGAACAGCACCCTTGACCCAGACAAACTGCCCCCCAACCTCACTTTTGTGGTGAACGTCACTATGGTCTGCACTCTTCCCCATCATGATATTTCAACCACACTGGGCTGTCTTAATATGTGGATGCGTTTGCTGCAGGTGGTGGATGTGGGTCATTTCTGGGGATTCCGGGCGGATGAAGATAGTTTGCAGAAGCAGCGGCAACTAACAGGAGAGATCAACATGCGCACCTTGCAGCCTGTGACCGTGTCGCTCTATCCCAACTTTCTTTGCTTGGCGCCTTACTCTGATGTAAATGACCAAAGCCTCTACTACCGGGCCAAGATCTTGCACATACGTGGAAACACAGTGGAGGTAGCCGCAGATGACAAGTTTCTCAGAATGATTTCCTAATCGAGTAGTGACGGAGTGGCTGTACTTGCTTTTGCTTCCTCTCCCATTCCAAAAACATGCATGTTAGGTTCATTGATTGTGTGAATTCTTGTCTGTTTATATGCCTTGCGATTGGCTTTGTGAACAGTCTATGGTCCAGCTTCTCTCAGATGGAATAAGTCTTCTCATCAATGACTGTAATGAGCACAAATGGTATAGAAACTGGTTTTATGGCTTGCCTCATGTCATCAGCATATCACACTTCCATAGTACTGACAGTTTTTGTAGATTGAGGTCATGTAACAGGCAAAGTGCATCATGCTAATAATACATGCTCCACATGAAAGTAGACTCAAGCAAAGGATGTTTTTCTTCTGCAGGTGTTCTTCTTGGACTTTGGCAACACAGTGTCTGTCCAGTGCAACAGCCTGCGGGAGCTCCCATCTGACCTCCAGTCTCACCCCTTCCAGGTATCAACAGTATGACTTACCACTCAACTCTTCACTTTCCGGTGTGTTAGTGAACAAAAAGACAACTGCCCTTCTCTTACTCTCAGGCTCAGGAGTTCCAAGTGATAGAAATGCGTCCGTCAGCGGAGTCCATCATATTTGGCAACCACTGGAGCAGCCGTGCCCGTCATCGATTCATGGCACTGGTGAAAGGCCACTCTGTCATCGTGTCGCTCTACTCTGTTCTCCACGAAGTGATGCGTGTGCAGCTGCTCGTTGGCACTGAGACCACAAACAGAAGCCTAGTCGACATCTTTGTGGAAGAAGGCTACGCCATCCATGCTGAAGAAAGCTTTGACTCCAAGGTAACTCATCATTTAGAAGTCAACTACTAGAAAGCGCAATATTTGTAGTAATGTGGTGCTAGTTCAGAACTATTAAAATCTTCACACATGGACAAAATTGTTGGTACTCCTGTCAAAAACACAAAAAAAAAACCTCTCTGGAGCTTTGTGGCTCCTTATTTCTTGTGGCAAATTCCATATCTGCGGTTCAGTGTGGTGCACCCCTTGTCAAAGTTGTCACCAAACAGCAGACCCGCTACTTGTCACTTTTTTTTTCAATTAACAGAGGGGTTCCAACAATTTAGTTCAAGTGTGTCTTTTGACATGGACTCCTATATTCAATTGCAGATCCAATGGATATTTTAAGATGCTGTCTGTTTTGTCATCTTTGCCCTGCAGCAAAACCATGAGGTGCTGATTTCTCTGTACAAAGACATCAAAACAGGCATGTATGTCCCCAATTCCGTCAGCAGCTCCTGGAAGGATCGCAAGAAAGAGGAGAAGGAGCTCATAGACTGCCTCCTTTCTCATTTTGCCAAGATCACGCCTTATTCCCGGACAAAGGCAAGATATGATTTAAGAGGAACTAAACCCAAGATGCCAAAAGTTGTTTTTATGTTTTAAATGAAATGTGTGCACCCATAATCGGCATTTGTCAGCAAAGTCTCCCCCCCCCCCAAAAAAAAACATGCAATAGTAAAAAAAAATCTAATGACATAAAAATGTTAACTTGAAATTGAAAGCGAGAGACATCTCAGGAAGTGTTGCGGCGTCTTGTTGTGTCTTGTAAAACATGAAATGCAAACTAGAAAATATGTTTAACATGTCTCCAAGCTAGATTTTGGTTTTTCGTATTTGAAATATGATTAACATGTATGTGCTCCTCCAAGCAGAGCACCTGAACACAGGGCATCAGAGTGAATTTCTGAATGGAGCCTAACTTTTTTTAATTAACATAAACTAATCATTTTGGCCGCATCCCATCTGGGTAACGAAAACGGAAAGAGTAACAAAAGCTCTGAATCACTACAACGCTAGTGATAAATGAACACTGAGGTGTTCTAAATTATTGTTCTCCCCACAGGTTCGTCTGCATGGACCAAGCAGTCCTCATAAAATACAGTTCAACTGCTTGTACCACCAGACGTACACCAAGTACGTCTGTCATACCTAAGGGCACAGTTCAAATCGAGAGGTCGTTGCCTCTGCTAATTATCAAGCCATGTCTTTCTCTCAGGCCCGTGTTGATGGATCGCCACAGCTTAAACAACGTTGCTCTCAATCTAAACCCTCACTACAAGCACCAGCGAATGCTGGTAGCTGGGAGCGTGCTGATCAGTCCTACAGGTGACTAAATAAGAAATGTAAATCATGCCACCATAAGAATGGACACTGAACAGCATGCAACATTGTCTTGTCCACTGCCTAAATGTTTAAATACAGTACTACTGCATTGTGTTGCAGGGAACAACATACTTCCTAAAGACACCACCCTCATGCCAGACATACCTGGACTACCTGCCATAATCACCATGCTCTTCACCCCCATCATGGAGTTGCGGTTAGTTTCACATGGACACACTGCACTGACGGACAGCAAAATAATATGCAGTAATACTCCCACCATTGTGGGTGTTGAGTTCCAGACCACTCCTGTAATAAGTGAAATCCACGATAAATACCCTCGTGAAGTACTCCATAAGCATGTTTTAATGCCATTCATGCAACATTCTTTTCAAGTCTTTAACAGACGTTTGAACACACATTTCAGAGAGCAAGAGCAACTACAAACTTATCTCACATTAGACATCAATAATCATGCCCAAAAATGAACACTGAGAAATGAGCCTATTACAGTTGATCCCTGTAGCATTTAAAAGCAAAAACTAGCATGTGCTGGCAACTTCCAGGTCTGTACGTTCTTTGTGCATCATCAGCTTTCAGATCTACACACCATCTAAGAGGAAGTTGTGTGCTGCCATCTAGTGGGCAAGAATGGAATTGGATGAGACTTGGAACAACATAAGACATTAACTACAAAAAAGATGCATTAAATAGCAGGACTGTGAACCAGCAATGGAGGAGTATTTACTAGACTCATTTCAGCTTCTTTTCAATTTCCTTTTTAGAACTGATGAAGAGACGACGCATTACACCGGCACACTCTGTGGTTTAGGCTGGAGCGAGGAAACCCAAAAAGGCATCCTGCCAGAGCATGATATCGATTTGGCCTTTGATGTCAAATTTGACTTTGATGACATCACCGAGGTAATGGCAAAGCTTTGTTTACTATGAATCCAAAAAAGGCAATAATGCTTAGTTTTCATTGACGCACAGATATGCAAGTGGTTTTACTCATGTAGTTCTCTATTATTACATATGGCACTGGGGACGGTGGGTGGCACGTCCCTCCTCAAATTCACATTAACTACTATCAGTCTGCTCTCCTTTGGCTACTTAAGGCTACAAAAATCTCTGGTAAATCAGGACATTGATACTGCATAGGATGCATGTAAATTACACAACGTTAGAATTTTAATCACCTCTGTTCCTGAAGTTGGATCTCCGATTCAACACGGTAGCTTAATCTTACAAGCCCAACATAGGATTTATGCTATCCGCTACTCACACTACACTATAATTACATGTACGGCTGGGCAATACATATCATCATTGATATTATTGTCAAAGTTCCTTTCACGATGTAATTTTACATTAGCGAGTCTTAATACTAATAGTGTCTCAATAGAAAACACCAACAGGTCCATTTATTGACTCCAAAGTAGTTGGAAGCGATGAAAGTCCTCATTCTGCCAATCAATGAGCAGGATTCAGTCACGTGTCTCGGTGGCCCCAGCGGAGCGGAAGACGTTTCAAAGTCTTTCAAAGTGGAAATGGAGAACTGAAGGAGTCTCATCAGCCTGGAAATGATTCAGGGTTGGCAAGACTGATGTTGGTCAAAATAACATGCCAAAAAACGGTCGCCGTGAAGAGAAATTCGTACCCATAATTGTTCCATCAACGGGCTCTAAATTCCAATGCTCAATACAAATTTAACACATCATCACATTGGAGTCACAGACGCTGTAAAAAAATGTTTCCTCAATGTGAGAGAGAGGACACCACACCTCCTGCCACACCACCACCACAAAAAAAAAAAAAAAAAATAAATAAATAAAACTTTAGCTGCAACTGTAAATGGTATAATTTGTTCAGAATTGTGAAGTACATCTATGCATATATTGTATCCTTATTAACATGAAAGAAAAGATAAACAAAATATATGGATCAACTTATAGCAATGAATACCAGTAGATGAAATTCCTAAAATGTAGACTTGAATCTCACCTGCAAGAAGAGGACTAATACAATCGACTTTCCAGTGTTGTCACTTTTTCAGCTGTTATGACTTTTTTTTTGGTGTACGGGTGTCTTCAGATCAATGCCTTGCGAGTGGCAATGAACAGCCTGGCGTGTGAAGGGTCGAGTGGCACCATGCACTTGTCGACGGAAAAGATAGACCAATTACGGGAGGACTGTCGCCAACGGCTCATTAGGTCCCGCCCACACTCCTGCACACTTTGTCCGAAGTTTAACGAAAACAAGACATTCATTACCTGTTTTGTTTAGGTTGTTCACGAAGTCCCATGCTAGAGAAGCTGTCACTGTAGTGTACTCTGAACATGCGGGCAGGTGGAACATGGTATGGTAGCCATTAGTCCTTTTTTTATTTATCTTTTGAAACGTGTTGTTGAACTTATACCTCATTATTGCGCTGTGCTCTTTTTTTTTTTTTTTTTTTCTACAGGTTGAGCCTTCGCTCAAAATGGATGTCGCTCAGGACACGACAAAAACAAGAGGAGTCCTGTTTGAGCTGCATCCCCTCGTTCTACTAAACAACTGAGTACGTATGTGCTGCATTTGCACACATTTTCCTTTATATACTTTTATTCAATAGTACACTTATTTTCTGTTCGAGGGGAATGCAGCTTTCAATTTTAGTTTGTACATGTTTGTACACATTGTCATGTAAATGTTTGCTGATTATTGTAAGGTTTATTGTTGAGATAAGTTATGTTATATTGTCCATAGCAGTGGGTCAATAAAAATAATCTGTTCCAACAAATGATACTTGCCAATCATTCTTAAACACTGTGACCCTACTTGTTACTACGCACACACAGTAATCTAATTACCTTGATGGTATGTTTATATTGAGACTCCGAGCCCCCTAATACGCAACTGTATCATCACCAATGAGAAAATGTAACCTTAATGAGGTAACCAAGGAAATGTTATCCATCACGGTACATTTATTTTGTCATTATAATTAAATACAGGGTGTAAGTGCAAATAGTTGAGTCCAGGGTCTAGAGAACTACACATTATAGTAGAACATAGTACAAAGTTGGACAGTTATTCAAACAAGCTTGATATCACCAGATACTTCCTTGTCTTCATAGTAGTTGTACAACAGTACCCAAAACATTAGCGTGTGTATTGTTCCTTATTGGTATACAAAAGCAAAAACCTACAAATACCACATCTAAGACGCATATTTTTCAATTAGTTTGTGCTTGGAAACACCAAAAGGAAATTGTTTATGCATATGTATATATGTACTGTATATATACATATACATATACACACTTATAGACATATACTGAAAGAAGCCCCATCTGCTTACGCGAACATGAAGCAGCGAACATTGGCAGCAGAGCAAGACTGTGGCCTCTTAGCTGTAGTTGTTTTTTTTTTTTTTGTGCCATACCGTACAGTTTGTGGTAAGCACTGCAAAAGCGAAAATATAGCGTGGTTCTCAAAACAGCACGAAAGATATCAAATATTTACCCAAGGCTCCATTTCATGCTTTTTTTTTTTTTTAACTTTAGAATAATAAACACAAAAAACTCTTTAGTTTTTTTTTGAGTCGTGAACTTGTCTACCTAACCTAGAGGCATTATGAATGTGTGATTGTGGGTTGTTAGTGTTTACACTGCTCTAGACAGGGTGAAGGCTTCTCGAGTGGATGCTTTTAGAGAAAGCCAAGATGACGAAGCGTGACGCCCCTTCTGATGGTGACCGGGCTCTTCAAGGGTGAGCGAGCCGCCTCTGTGAGATGTGCGCATCTACTCCTCCTTTCTCTTGGCCCCGGGGATCTTTGCTTGGATCCTGGACACAGGGAACAAGTAGGAATTGCATGTTTCCGATAGGATTAAGTCGCTGCTAGACGGCAAAGCACCTGCTGCTCCATTCGCTCTTTATATGGTGCTCAATTGAGCCTACATCTTAGTTTTTACCATAGAAGGAGAATGATGGCAGTCAGTCACAAAAGTACAATTGTAACTACTATAGTTTTTTCTTTAACACCTTGATGTTCTCCAGTGTATGCATGCTTTTTATCTTACATTATAATACATAAACCAAGTTTATGTGATGTGAGAAATGAAAAATGTCTGATCACTCACTTCCCCATCACAGAGTTGACATGGGTCCGTATTAGTCCCACATACTGATCTATCTGTGCCTACAAGAAGAGAGGGGGGGGGGGACATGATGCAAAAATGAATATTTTTGTTTAACAGACGTTTTGATGGTTTTAAGGTTGAAAAACTTTACCTGATGCTTCTCATAGACCACAGGCATAGTGAACATGGAAACCACAACTGGAGGCACATAGAGGGAAAAAAAGGCGTTAAAATATTTTCTGTAAATGCGGTACAAAATCACTTAAGTTGGGGAAAATGCGTAAATACTAGGGTTTTAATCACATTACTTATTAGTTACCTCGCAATTAATCACAAATTTTATGGTTCTAAATGTACAAAAAAAACAACTAAATTTTATACTCTTGTTAAGTGGGAAAAAAATGTTAAACTAATAGAATTATGGCTACATCTTTTAGTCATTCATACAGTAATTTCATAATCAAATTGAGTTAAAATTAAAAAGATGTACTGTTCTGTAAATACGAGTGATATTGATTTGTTGTAATTTTTCTGCCAGTAGATGGCATTGTTGAATTTGTTAGACGTTGGTGACAGCTCCGTGCATTTTTCTTTTCATATTAAGAGCTATCTAATTTTTAACATGAAGTAGCTTGTGAAATTCTGCACATTTTTACTTCACCCGTCTCCACAAGTGTATGCTTTTAATTTTATTAATGGTAAACTTAACGTGGGCGTGTCTATTGCGTTGTGACTGGAATTCCCTCTGTACAGGCTTTCCAAGTAAGAGGCCGTCATTAATCGTGCGTGAAAAAAAAATAGTGGTGTAAAATTAACGCACTAATTTTGACATCCCTAGTAAATACTAACACATTATGGTACTGTAGCTCCTAACACAGACAAAGACATGCTGCCCCACTTGTGATTACATAAATGCTAAAAATAGACTGAGTGTATCCAGTACACTAATACGTAGGGGTGTGAATTGCCTAGTACCTGACGATTCGATTCGTATCACGATTCACAGGTCACGATTCGATTCGATACCGATTAATCCCGATATGAATTTATAAGTCGATTGTTGCGATTTTTTTTCATTCAAATTTAGAAAATACTAATCAGTAAGCTTGTAGAAGATTTATATGAAAATGTATTATTTATTTATCTGAAATTTCAGTCTTATAGAGGTTGTAATCTGTTTCATGTTTGAACAGCATTAAAATAAAATATTAAGGCTTAATGTTCCGTTCATATAACATTCTTCCATGCTCAAGGTGTGAATCCTTAAAAAAATAAAAATAAATAAATAATAAAAAAAAAAATATATAAAAAATCGATTCTGCCGATTATTGAATCGATTCGAGAATCGCGCGATGTAGTATCGCGATATATCGCCGAATCGATTTTTTTTAACACCCCTACTAATACGTATCTCTCCCGATATGCAATTTAAAAAAAAAAAAAAAAAAAAGTCTTTAAATTCAACACTGGGTAGAGTGAGTTGTCAGGGTGACCTCACCTAGGATAAGCAGTGTCAGGCCGTTGAAGAGAGCGCCCACGTAGGTCAGAAGCCACATCAGCACAGCAAACTAAACAGAAAACCACATTTTAAGACTGTTTCACTTGCAGAGGCGATAATGGAATTTAACAGCCCCAAGAGGCAGAGCCGTCCATGAGATATTTCAAAGTTTCCACCAAACATGGTCTGCTAGTCACGGAACAGTGAGGAATGGTAGAATCCGATATCGGTCGCGTTTGTGTAATATAAAAGTGTGACATCATAGAAGTGTGTGACAGGATAACCAGCCAATGATTAATAATTAAATAAATTAGACTTGGTCCTGAGGGATGGAGTAGATCACAAAATCCACGGTTTGGTTAATTACAATTATATTACAATTACATTTAGATTTATAGTATTGATAACTACCGCAGTGGCAAAAACATTCCTCATTAAAATTTAACTGCCCCAACTAACCACCTTGGTGGAAACAGATGATTTGCAAACCTTCAAAGAGTCAATCAAATCTTGAACGAGGAAAAGCCTGCGCAGCTCCTTCATGCAGGTGTTGGAGTAGAGTAAGATTTTGTCAGCGTATTTGCTGATTTGGTCCTGGGATAGCGAGATTTCCATGTCCAGGTAGCCTCTGCACGGATGCAAGTAGAGAAACGATCAATATGCGACGGATTACGATATTTGTCGTGTTCGCGCTTCACTCACTTGAAAGGATGCCCCTCGTCGGTTTTCTGCACAGCCTGGAGCACAGATTTGTAGATGCGGAAGCTGATGGTGGCGGAGAGGGCGGCCAGGGCTAAGTAAGCTCCGACGCTGACCACGCTGAACTGGGTCAGCGAGAAGAGGAGCAGAAGCACGCTGCTGAACACGGCCCCCGACTGCTTCACATTCCTCCAGTAGAGCAGGTCAATAGCTGGGGGGGGCAGAGACACGCAAGGTTACGATCCATAACTGCTTTGGACTTTTCATTTTTCTTTAGGTACCCGGTGAAACCACACATCTCCATCAAAAAGCTGTCATTCATTGGCTTCAGAAGTCATTTGGCTTGGGCTTTAATTTAGCTTCTTTGTCCAACTATGATTACAAAAATGTAATCCAAAAAACTAATATAAATGGAAATATAAATAAATATATCCCTAAATAAATAAAAGTAAAAATATAAAAATAAAAAATGAGATAAAAAAAAAATACATATAAAAATAAATGTTGAAATAAATACTAAAAATATATAAATAGAATTAAATGTAAATCAATAAATAAAAACGTTCTGCTGAGTCCGCCACCACAACTTGCGACTTGAGTTGCTAGACAAGTCGAGGTGATGGTGGACAACGCAAGCCGGCGAGACTTCCTTGTTCGCCGAGCCATTCACTCGACCAATGATGGGAAATTTGGAACAGCGTAGTCCAACCCAAGACACACTGAGGACTAGCATTTCGACCTGGCAGAGCGTCTGCAGCATGAAATAAATAAATGTGTGTTTTTAATTATTGATTTATATTTAATTCTATTTCTACATTCATTTTTGTATTTAGTTTGACATTTATTTGTATTTTTACTGTTATTTATTTAGGGATATATTTATTTTTGGGCGGGATTTAATTTTTGAAGTGTGTTTTTTTTTTTTGTATCCATTTTAATTTTTTCCACTTTTAGTAATGCATATGGAAAGAAAAAATATGCAACACATTAGAGCAACAAAAATAACAGTTTTGCCATGATTCACCCAGTCATTAGCTACACATTTACATGTTCGAAAAGGAGTAGGAAGAAGTATACTTAGTTATCTTTAACTATATATCCATACAGACCTCTTTAGTGCTCAGTACATTTATCACCTCTCACACCTGGTTCGCTCTCATACATACACAATCACACATCCCGTCCAAACAAGCTCAACCGCAGGCAACGTAATCCCCAAGTAGAAAATTAATGATTGACAAAAAACGGGAGCACAATCAATGTTTTGAAAGATAACGGTTCAGTGTGACATGGCCGCGCTGATAAGCAGTGATGAAGGAATGGCTACGATTCATGGAGAAATTTTGCTACCCCAACTCTGACCATACGTTTTCTCACTTTGCAGGGCAAGCTCCAGATTTGGTCACGGTGTCACCTGGAAACGCGAACCCGTTCCCATGGTAACAGCCACCTTTATATCACCATTATTTGCATCCCTGCTGATCCACAGACATTAATAACCCGCTCACCGTGCATTGACGCCCGACCGGGTCTTATCACGTCTATGCTGGGAATAGTAGTATCGCTCCCGAGAACGATCCCTCCCGTTGGTTTTCTCCTCCTCCCCGAGCAGTCCAACTTTTTTTTTTTTTGCCTGCTCTAATTTTAGCCATAGAGCTGTGAATGGCATAGCGATGACGGCCATTTTTGCTTGCCTCTGAATAGGCATCTGAGTCCTCACAAATATATATATTGTCTCTTCTCAGGAAGTAAGGACATGTCACATTTGAGGACGTGATCGACATGCTTCACCATCACTCTGTGACAACAGCTGGGCCGATTTGGAGATGCTTTAAGAATAACATGCATGCACAGGTGTGTAGCCCCTTCATTAGTTACACGCACTCAAACACAAGCAGCGAAGCCAAAGCAGCTGTACTGTTTTCAACAGCTTCAGTGCCGCGCAGCCGTACTGTAGAGGTTAAAGCATTAGCTTAGTGCAGTCGAAGCGGGTACTGACCTGCGGCTCCCATGGCTGAACAGGGAAAGAGGCAGCTGCTTTATTCACGGACAAAAGGAGAGCGTTGAGGGGGGGGGATGTTGCCCCCCTGCTCCTCCACCACCACCACCACCACACACACACACACACACACACTGCATAGGAAAGGAGTGACTACAGCCACACTAGCCAATCAGCAGCTGTCTGATCAGTGACGGCGCTTTAAAGGGGGGGTGGTCTATTGGGTCGGGTTTGCAAAGAAGCGCACATACTCACATTTTATGCGCTCTTCTAAGCAACACCGATGTCTCGTAGAAAACTTACATTTGGTGCGTTCGCATTCAAATGGTATGACTTCTACACGCCCATGCAGCGGCCATTTTCTGGTGCTCCATCACAATGGGCTGTTAGCAACACCTGCCTGATGCAGTTACCATAGCTACGGCGCTCGCTCCATTTTTATCACCGAGAGATTGCAGGAAGGGAGGGGAATGAGCGTTCCTTTGGGAACAGAGAGAGATTCATTTGGTTCGAATGTGGGGACGGACGGGAACATGACGTGTGCGGGACCCCTGTAAAGATCAAGACTGCCACTCCCTTTTACCGTGGAACAAAAGCGAGTTTACAGATGTCTCATAACCGTCAAATGGCTCAACTTACATGTGGAGGAAAGGAGGTCATTCTTAAATTTGGGTCTGATTCAATATGTATACACCTGACTTATCCGGACAGTAATTTTATTCTTCCATCTGGAATGTTGTGCTGCTAAGTCAGGGCAGCTGGCTGTTAGCTCCCATCCTCATCATTAAAAACAAAACAAAACAAAAAAACAGTGCAAATGATTATCACCCGTGACACGAAAATGAATCCCCCCCCCCACCCTCCTTTTTTTTTCTGAAGTGAAACTAGTTTAGCCTGACCTCATTAAATCACTGAAGACATCCTTGTGGCCTCAAACAAGTCATCAGCCCGACTGTGCAAACATGCAATGGGACTTCTGCTGCCAAGACGTTTTAACTGTCGGACTTGAAAACTTGCCCATGATCACCTTTGACGCATTCAACTTGAATGAATGAATGAACGAATATACGATATTCTGATTAATATTTGCATGTGCAGAATATTAATTAAGCAGCAAAATCCACCTGTTTTTATCCATTTCAGGAGGCGTCTATTTTGTGCTGTTCTGCCTCTTGCAGTCGATTGAAGATATCATAGTGGCTCATGTAACAACCAATCATGGCTCAGCTTGCAAATGCCACATGACCAAACTCAGAAAACCTGAGTTGTGATTGGTTGTTATCTGAGCAACTGTGATGTCATCTTCCATTTGACAAGAAGTGGCAAAATGGTGGCCAACCCGAGATGGATTAAAAAACAGGTGGATTTTGCTGCTTAATTCATTTTCCGCAAACACAATATTAATCAGAATTTCATTTTAATGAATAATAAGGCGCATCGAACTTAATGTATTATTGAAAGATTTCTTTTTTGTGACATTGTTAATCCAACTAAGTTTGTTGTATTGAATAGAACATGCAGCAATTTGAAGAGAAAGGTAGGCAATACACAATTCTGTGTTTTCAAATGTTTGTGTAATTCTTAATTCCCTCCTTGTATCATTTGGAGGAATGACTTCACATTATGTCAAAATATAGATAGGCCCCATATAAAAAAAAAATATTTTTCTTTTTTTGCGTAGAAGCATCAAAAGTTTGCGTAGAAGCATCAAAAGTGATTCTATAACACAGAAATGGAAGTCACTACTTCACTTGAAATACTTGTCTGGTTCAATAACAGTGAGTCAGTTATAGTGCATATACAATGACGTAACACAATCATTGAGCCTTCATTTCCTCAGCTGCTGGGAATAATAAATAATAAAGTATATATTATTATTGGAGCAGAGGCCACTGTGTGAACCATTCCTATGGCTGTGGATGCATCTCATCAGAAAACTTTACATAGACGTCAATGTAGTTACGCAATCATATTGCTCATGCAGCCACAGGGCTAATGACAAACTGGTAGTCTAACATTGGAAACAACTCAAATCAGAGGCTAGTAGGATGTGCGCCATTTTGTTTTCACTCCCCCCTGCTGGATGCAGAGACAAGACGGAGGATGCTTTTTTTTTTTTTTTTTTTTTCGCTCGCTACAAGGTAGCATCGCGGTAGAGCAGATAGAGCTGATGTAATCGGGATGGGTGTGCCCTGGTTACCATGGCGACACTCTGTCAGTGCTGCCCGGATGCTCTCGCATATAAAAAAAGCCATCGTATGCCATGTAAAAGTAGCACCTTTCTAAATAGCCAACATCTTTGCATGCATGTCCACAAGAGCAGCATGCCGCTGTGTATGCAAATTATTCTCATCACACCGCCATGCTCCTCCCTGTTTTGTCCCCTCACATATCACACAATTGATTGTGCCATCAGGGCGTGTCTGTGCAAAAGGGAGGTAGGTGACATTGTTCTGTTGACTAATATGCAAATGAAAACCACGCACAAGAATACACATTTAAAGACATTTGAGTTATGTAAGTACATGCATGAATGACACAAAATACAGCATATGCACGCACACATACAAACAAATTTAAAAAAAAAAAAGTACCCTGGCCCTTCCAGCCGCTCCAGGAGCTTTCCTTCTTCGTCACGTCCGCAGCGGCCTGCATGCTGGTGATCACGTTTTATCCCAGTTCTCTCGCTTGCTGTTTTTTTTCTTTTCTTTTTAATAAAACCTAAATCTGTATCTTCTTTGTGCGCCGCTTTCTGTCGCTCGTGCTCACGCGCTCATCACAGAGAAGGCATGAATGGTCGAAAAAAGGATGCAGGCGCGTGGCACAGTGAGGGAGGGAACATGGGAGGGAGGGAGCGAGGGAGGAAGGATGGAGAGGCTTCCTAGATGCTGCCGGCTGGCGGAGCTCACACAGATGCTGTGGATTGCCAAATGTGTGTTTTTGTGGCTAGAAAAGAGGGGGGGGGGGGGCGTTTAAATTGTAAACATCACAGTTGCTGCTGGAGCAAGCCAGACGTGCGATGATTCGTATATCCAACGGAGTGCGGAGGCTTTTGTCTTGAAAGGGGTGGTCGTCTAGATTTTCTTTTCACAACAAAAAAAGGGGGGGGTAATTCGGTCCATGGCCAAGACCGTAACTCGCAATTTTAGCAGAAAAAATTCTTCATATTGAAATGAATTGCAGTTCATGATTTCATGACAGCACCCTAAAAAACAAAATAGGGATGGGCAATTAGATACCCAGCTTAATTTCAGGGTATTAGTACTTGCGATGTTGGCCGACACCAGTATCAGCTGCCCTCTTGTGGCCATTTTATGAACAGGAACTAGAATTTGGAAATCAAGATGGATTGGAAAAAAATAGTTTATTTGGGATGTATAGGTATTTCTTTTTTTGGGGGGTTGGGGGGGATTATGTATCCAAAGTACGAGTGGTATTGGCGACTACTCAAATGTTCAAATGTGAGTACTCGTGCCAATATAGAGAATATACAGTGTATTTACTGTACATAGTGTATTTGTGCTTTTCTTAGTGTGAACATCTGGCTGTGAATTGTGGCCTTACAACAGCTCTGTGCAATTGTTCTCATTGTGTTTTTGTTTCAGTGACCGTGACTCCCCTTTGCCCACATGTAAGGGCATTACCGTACCTTTAATTGCCCCCGTTTTTTTGTCCCCCCACCCCACTTCACTTGAGCATCCCTGTGTCTGACGCTCTCAACACAAAGCAAAACTATCGCTCAAATGACGGGTCATCGTGCAAAAAACTTCCAAACCACTATAGTAATTGATATATTTATTTAAGATGGTTATTGTCTTCAAAGGTTGAACATTGCTGACCCCAAATTTCCACTTTGATTCACTGAGTGCTTCTACTTTAATAATGTATATGGGGATGCATGCATTGTGCATGCGAGCTTAAGCACAATACTGCTTGTTGCCTTGAGGAGGTGTCTGTGTTACCAATTTTCTCCTCAGAATAAACAAGTGAAAGTGCACTGTCACCATGATGTCAGCGGTGAGACAAAAACACTCCTTTGATGGATAGTTTGGCTGTCAAAGAGACCGCCCCCGCCCCTGCAGGCGACCACACCTCACACCTTCTGTTCACTGCAGCCTCCACACTGCCAACACCCACTATCAAGCAGGGGGAAAAGAAAAACAGATTCTCTGATCCAGACAGATTGTGCTCCCCCATCAGTGTTGCTATGGCAACTGTGGATGAAGCACCAGCCTCTCCGGTGCTGAACAAAGACGCACTGCGCCCTCTAGTGGTGTGCAAACAGACATGTGACCTGGTTGTTTTTTTGTTTTGTACAGTATTTCCAGAACCTTCTCCACAGTAGGATAGCAAAAAGACCTATATCAATCAGAACTAAAATAAATAAATACGGCACACTAAACTTCACCTTGAGTTAGACCTGCAAATATTGTTACCAACCATTTGTTTGAAGAGCATGCATTTAAAAAAAAATAAAAATAAAATCCTTACTGTCAAGCAATATGAAGTGCAAATGTAATAATCCCTCAAGGCACCTTAAAAGTCTACCCTACTTTTGAGATCCTCGGATTATGTAAACAGGGAGAGCGAAGATGACCAATAGTAGGCAGAATACACATTCTAACGTTAAATGTGCAGCTTGAACCGAATGAACTCCATCCGACTGTGACTGCCATGTTTGTTTTCCCTAATCCCAGGATTTAAAATAGTCAAACAAACAAGGATCCAAATGCTGCCCGATGCACCATATCTGCAATTCTAAATTATACTTGATGCACACTAACAGCGACATTCTTGGTTTATAGTTTGGTGTCTCCATATATTTATTTTATTATTATTATTATTATTTTTTGCACAGTCAGGATGTGAAGCAAATGCAAATAAACAGTTTTTTTTTCCTTTTAAATCCACCACCAGGGGGAAGCAGACTCACAAGAAGGACTTCACATATGCACTTGGCACAGAAAAGCAGAGCAGCTGGGTAAGATTGTACCTCTCTAAACAAACCTGTTTAGTGTGCGGACTTGTCAACAAAACAACACGAGCACACCATGCAGCAGCTTGCAGCAGACAAATCAAGTCAGGGAATGTTTTACTAGTACTAATAGGGTTGTTTAAATGGACAGTCTTTTTTTACCCCGCCCCCCCCCCCCCCCCTCAAAAAAAAATAACAAATAAAAAAATTAAAAGTAATCAACACTTCATTTGGATGACACTAGCATTTTGAAGTCAAAAGTGAAAGTTTTTGAAAAGATTATCCATAAAATAAAAATGTGCCCATATGTTGGCTAGTGAATAGAATTAAACTCACTTCACCATAAGCAGCAAGGTGAGGCTTCAAGCTGTTTAATACTACTCCCAGTTGAAGTTTCCAGTCAAAACAAATAATTGGGGCCTTTTCACACTGCACTTAGCAACGTGCAGACCGCCGTCAACAAACAAATGTTAGAAAATGGGAAGCTGTTTCACGTTGCATTGTGGTGTGACATACAAGGTGGGCGCCCTCGGATTGAAAACTTACATCCAAGAGCGGAGACAGCATCACGTCTGAAGGCGCATCTAATAGGAAAGGGGCTTGGCGGCGTGATTTCAGAGTGCTAGTGGCAAATTTGGCAACACCGGAAAAGCCACCCTGTTGCAGTGCTTCCTGATTGGCTGTTAGGCAAGCACTCCCAAATATGGGCAAGCTTGTACCGCGGCGCTGTCGTCCTTGCACGCTGCCCCACAGCAAACACCATAAAAAAACAAGTGCAGTGTGAAAAGAACTTTGCACTTTGTGTATTTAACACAAACAAGCAACTGCCTAAAGAGAGCCCCTGAAAACTTAAATGTTAACATGCAATGAAAACGCCATTGACAGTTATAGAAGCAACACTTCAAGATTATAGCATATTTGTAAAGTTCTAACAATCTCTTATACCTCACAACACAGAGAGAAAAGTAAGATTTGAGGTTCAAGATGAAGAAGAAATACAATATACGGGTAATCATACTCACCTTTTTGTTTGTTGAAACCTTCCAGCAGGAAGGAAGCAGCCGATTTCCCAAGATCCACTTTGCCTTCATTGGTCTTCCTGTCCTCCAGACTGAACCTGTCTGGACGCACCTCTGGGGGCACAGTCGCAGTCGGAGGTTTAGGCTTGCTCAGGCGCTCTTCTTCCGCTTTCACCTTTTCTGTGATCAAGTGCCCGGCTGACGCAGCCTGAGGCGTGCTACGGGCAGTGGGGACCAGGGGAGAGGGAGGGCCGGCTCCCAGGCTGGGGCCCCCGACGCCTTGCTCTCTTTTCGGGCTTTCTTCCGATGCGGACTCAATGAAGAGGTCACTGTCGAGCTCCGCCTCTCTCTCCTCGCGCAGAATGCTGTAGGATGCAGGTGGGGCGTGGTTGCCAGCCAGGCCAATAGCAGCCTTGGAAACAACCGGGGGGCTGTCAAAGGGATTGCTGGACGGGTTGAAGGTGCCCTTACTTTTAGGTGGATCTGCAAACGGGTTGCTACTGGCCTTGGGAGGCTCCTCAGACACCAGCTCAATCTCGGAGTCTCCAGACTCTGCACTGCTGCCGTCTTGCTCCCTGCCACCAAAATGTGGGCCTGAACTATACTTGGTAGTTGTGGACTTGACTGCGTCAGCCTTGAATGCATCATGGGAAGGGAAATCTTTTTCTGTGGGGTGGGAAAGAAAATTACAACAGTCTGTTATATATTCATCATTCAGTAATTCATAAATATGTTAAACATACAGTACTATAAACAAGTGGAGGGTAAACTTTTGTGCTGAAGGGTCAATTTTTCTTTTTAAAACAGACGGGGCATTTATATAGAAGCATATTGCATTCATTAAAAATAAATACATTAACTATAAATTTTGAGGGGAGGCTTTTATTTATATAAGATTATGTTTTATGAAATTATGCTTTTTTTCTGTTTTATGAAATATTTTTTTTTCTGTTTTTTTTTCTGTTTTTTTTTTCTGTTTTTTTTTTCTGTCATTAAAAAAAAACGAGAAAAAAACGAACAAAAGGACAGAACAGGAAGGGGGAAAAAACTCAGGAGAAAAAAAGAAGAAATTATTCAGAAAAAAACAAAAAAATTCCAAAAAACTAATATGCAGAAAAACAGAAGAATAATATTCAGAAAAAGATGAAAAATATTATTCAGAAAAAGCAAACAAAAAATGCAAAAAAAATAAATAAAATGTTCTCTATAAAACAAACCAAAATAATAATTTGAAAAACAAATGTCAAAAAAAAAAAATCCTTCAAATAGTAATAATTAGTAAAAACGGATATTTTTTTCCATTGCACAATATGCACCCGTATACTTGTGATGTACATTAAAAAAAAAAACAATGTGTAAAATAAATTGTATTATGAAACTTCCAATATAATTAACTTAACATTTAATAATAGTTACTTTTTTCTATTATAACTGAGAGAAACTAATTATTAAAAATGTTAAGGAGCCAATTTTTAGAGGAAAAAACAGCTAAATGAATGCAACAAATATAGGACTTTTAACCATGTGAAAGCTCAGATGCCAAATGAAAGACTGGAGCAAGCCATATTTCGCCCACGCCTACTGTTTATGGACAGACGTATTGGGACACCTGGTCATTGTCATCAACAATAAAAATCAATGTAGCAACTATAAAAGCTTTGATTCTTGAAAGGTTTTTCTACACGATTTGTTGAGGGTGATTAGTTCATGTAAAAGAACATTTGTGTGGTCAGAGGTCACTGATGGACCTGAGGGAGGGTCTTGTTCATATAGTGACCCCCAGGCAATATAATATGTATGTGTTCTATGCTTACGTGTAGGTGAAGCGTTGGGAGTGGAGGCGGGGCTCTCGTCCTCTGGTTCAGACAGGGTCACAGTGGGGACCCCCTGTAGGCCCACGCTGAGCACATTTTCCCGATCACACCCAGTGGCTGGAGGGGGGCGCTGTTGAGGCTCGGCCTTGGATGGCGGAGCCTGCGACTCGGTCAGGGTGATCTTCACGGGGCTGGCTGACTGTGGCGTGCCTCCGAGGTTTCGGTAGGAGCGGTAATCTGACAGTTCCTCATCAGACGGCTCCTCCACATAGGGGAAGGAGTGGGAGCCCAGGGCTGGGCCGAGATTCTCATCTTCTTCGTCCTCATCTCTTCCAGGGTTCTTATCAATGTAGCCATCCAAGGAATCACGAGCGCTCAATCCTGTGTCCACCAGGCTGTGCAGCGCTCCCTGCTGTTGGTCATGGCGATCATCCCCGTGGCTTATGTCCATGTAGTTGTAGGATTCCGTCTTTTGTAAGACAATCAAAGACTTAGGCATGTCATTGGACTGCTCGGACGTGGTCTTGGTGCTGGAGCTGAAGCCGTACGTGTCGGCGGAGAAGTGGTCCAGGCCGGGGGACCCAGATGAATCCTTGACGTTGTCAGACAGGTAGGAAGCTTCTCGACCTGATGTAAAGCTCTGATTGGACAGCAAGGAGGTGTACACATCACCATCATCATTCATAGGCTTCCTGAACAGGCCTGACATGGGGTCACCTAGGAGTCCAACGTGGACATGCGGGAGAAAAAGAGGTGAAATATAATTAGAATGATAGCTACTAAAACGGAGAAAGCTTGAAAAGACAAATCTGACATGAATCTTTGTCACATGATTTTTAATAGCGTAATACGCTGGAAGCATGGAGCCTCAGTTTTGCAGTCCAGCGAGGCAGCACTAACAGAGGCTACTTGTGCCCATGCAGTGGACAAAGGCAGATTGTTTTGCCACTAAAACCCAAAGAGCCACAACCAGAGTCTGTTCTCAATCATGCACATCACTAAGGCGGCATCTCCTGTCACAAAAATAAATGTACACTAGATACTAGCCTCCAATAACTTTTATACCTAATAAGCTAGGATAAGGATCTACAAGACTACTTTAAAGTGGAAGTCAAAAAATATATATTCTTGACAATATGCTCTATACAGCCCCACAAGTCTAAATACGGTATTCTGGTTAATATTGTGTTAGTGGAATATGAGTTAAGCAGCAAAATCCAGCAGTTTTTATCACTATCTAAAAGCGGCAATATTGCCACTTGTTGTCGAGTGAAAATGACATCATAGTTGCTCAAGTCTCAGGTAACCAATCACAGTTTCAGCTTCAGAAAATAAGTGAGCTGTGGTCGTTGCCTGAGCCCTGAGCAACTGTGATGTCATTTTCAGTGGACAGCAAGTGGCAAAATGGCCGCACCCTGAGATGGATACAAACGGCTAATGTAAGATTAATCAGAATGTCATGTTTAGACTAGTGAGGTCATATTTAACATATTATTGTCAAGAAATGTTTAATGTTGACTTCCTCTTTAAACACTTGGAAGTTGATGCAGATCCTGAGATGCTAAACGTTCCAATTTCTCAACTTTTTTTGTTCAGAACGTATCGCCTGCGAAAAATGATTGAACATTTATTTTTTTTAATGCAAAGCACCCTGACTGCAATTATAGTTTTATTAACAGACATGTTGGAATAATATTCAATGCTCCCTGTACTTTATAGTAAAAGGTAAACTAGAAGTGCACAGTGACTTTCCCCGTCATCCTGCATTATATCCACCATCTGACTGGTTATACATAGGAACATCAGCGCCGATACCAAACATAAACCAGCACCCACACATAATAATATTTGTGTTGCGCTGCGCACAAGTCTCAGTGGCCCCTCCTTCTGTTCCCATGCAGGGGGTGGCACTATAAATAGTCTGACTCCAGCTGCTGGGCTTGGATGAGGGGGAAAAGATTTAAAACTGCAGCCTTTGGGTTAGCAGTAGTGGGAGGATGAAGACTGAAATGACAGAGCAAGACGTCCCTTCCTTTGCTTCCTCTCTAAAAGCCTCCCCGCCCTTCCTTTCTTCCTTTGTCATTAACAATACACCACGGCGCGTGCAGCACACGCATAAGTCATGCTAGGCACCCAAGCCGAGACCCAGACGGTGCTCGTGTATCTAATGTGGTGGCCGGTCAGTCTAAACTCGATGCCCGGTGACATGAACGCCCTTGATATGATGCTAAAATGAATCAACAAATAATCCTCTTTATTCCAGTACCAGCGTATAGATCCCCATCAGCCATCACCCTGGCAACGCCTTGATAATCTCGCACTCACTGATTCAAAACACTGACAAATTTCCTCCTCCGCCTCCTCGCCAGATGCGGGAAGCACTCGGAGCCACTACACGGCGTGAAGAGATCCAAAGTGTGATGCGCTGAACTAATCTGAGTCAGCCCGAACTGTGGGTAAGACACCACCCCCCACCCCCCAATGTTCTCTCCACCTAGCACAACAGCTCGGCTGGTGTTGCGTAAGTCATCTGCATCAGCGGCGAGGTAAAATGCCGGTCTTCGCCGGCCACCATAACGGACGGGTGGGCGGCTCTGTGCTTGACAAACTTGCAATGTTGAGACTGGGAGCGTTTTCAATCTGTAGGGACCCACAAGGCCCTGACAAAAAGCTTTGTCGCACCCGCATGGGATTAGAGGCGACAACAGAGGAATTCTCACACCGATGCCAACATAATTATGTCACCGAAGGGATGGCTGGGTTAGATAAAATACAAAAAAAAAAAAAAGTCCTGGCGGATGCTTGCTTGGTGATGAGGGGGTTTTGTCGTGCTGAATTGGATGCGGCCTGACAATCTGTGCTAGGTCATACCCAGGCAACTCGTATGCAGAGCAGAGATCATATCAAAAGCGTCCCCTTTTGCAAATATAATGCACGGGGACTTTACAAAATGACTGAAAATAGACCCCAAATTTCTCGCAGGGTTTTAACTTTGAAAAGAGCAGTAAATGTGCTGTTCAGGGACGATTCAATTACTCCACCCACGACCTTGTAAACTGTGGCGTTAGCTTTCAGGAGTTTGATTTCACTCCACGACCTTGTGGAAAATAATCTATCAATCTCATGGAGGCCATCTGTGCCTTTTGCCGTTCAGCTAATATGCCAGGAATTTGTTACTCCTGTTTTCATGGCTCGCAACAAAAAATGTAGAAAATGTGTCATTTTGGCATGCAAAGCTTTGAAAATCGGCCTCAAATGCCACCGCACGAGCCACTTTTATTTGCTGTTGATGCGCTTCCATTTACAAAGGTATGCACTATTCAATACACGGTTGGCCAGCATCCCAAATGTGCTGAAACAGTCTAGTAAAGTACAATAAAGACCATCTCAAGGTCAGGCAGATTAAAGTACATTTAGCAGGTTTGCTACACCACAATTTAGAGGGTTAGGTAAATTCTCTACTCACTCTGGCCAACATCAACATGACAAGTACAAGAGACCCTCAATCTCCTCCATTGTTGTTGAAGTGGAAAAAGTCCAAAATTTTCTTCACAATTAGGGATGTGCAAGTACCGATACCAGGTATCTACAATCAGGAGCTAGAAATCAGAATTTAGAATGATAGAAAATTGCTATTAAATTCATTCAATTTTAAGAAAAAAATGCTATATTGGGATATGTAGGTCTTTGTAACAAAACCCAATCATGTAATAAATGTACTGAAAATGTAATTTTAAGAATCCTGACTGAAATTGTAATACATTTTTACCACTGTAATACCTTATTACGGTACATTATCATATTATAAATATACTCCAGAAGGCTTTGCGGAAGAGCAGTTCTAAGTTCAAGTAGGTGAAGCTTACTTTGATTAACTCTCTGCAGTGTTGGTTCACTGTAAAAAAATAAAATAAAATAAAAAAAAATAAATAAAAAATTTTAAGTTACTCAAGCGTTAAGGAACAAACTGAACCATTTGGCACCAAATTTTTAACACACCAATTTTTGCTATGAATAACAGTATTAGATTCTCAAAACACAAAATGTAGAATTTTTGTTAAACTATTGTCAGTTTTGAGGGGGAAAAAAAGGCCCAGCTGTAAATTGTATTCCATTTTCAGGAAGGGTGCTCCAGGCTATTTTTCCATTTGCCGTCGACTGAAAATCACAACATCACAATCACGGTGCCTGTGAATGGCCAAGCCCAGAACACAGGTGAGCCATAATTGCTTGTTCTTTACCAGAGCCCTTAGCAACTGCGATGCCATTTTAAGCCGACGACACATGGCAAAATGGCCGCCCCGAGATGGATTTAAAAAAAAAGAAAAAAAAAGTGGATTTTGCTGCTTAATTTCCACAAATGCAATATTATTCAGAATATTGTGTTTAGACTAGTGCGCGTGCATAGAACATACTTTAAAGGAAAATTTTTAGCAAGTTTTATCAGTTAAACGAGTCAAATAAAAGAATACAGGACAACAGCATAAGATGAGTTATTGTTCTGGGAGGTGATATAGTATAGAATTCCTATACAGTCATCTTGTTACTCCAACTTGTAATGGTTTCTAGTTTAGCTTGATGTGGCCACTTACTATCCAATTTAAATGTATTTGAAGGGGAGATGACAAAGGCAGACTTTGAGAGGTCAATAAGAAAAAAATCATGGCCTACTCTGAGTTGTATTGATCCACGACAATAGAAGCATACAATTATGGTAAGAAGCATCAGTGAACGCTACACATGGCAAATGTTATTGTTCCATTGGCTTAAGGTAAATCAATGTGGAGGCAGTTTGAATAAAAGCTATTTGTATTCTGTGGCTGTGATGCTATATTGATTTTTTTGTTTTTGGCTAGATATTTATGGATGAATGAAGAGTGTGTGGGAGTCTGTCTGCTCCAAGCTGTCATTTTAGTGCACCTTTTTATCACAAAGCCGAATATGCATGAAAATGTACAGATGCCTGCATTTGCTGAAACAACCACAATAACAAACAATGCAGTTGCAGTTTTGTAACAGGAAGTTCAGTCATCCTAACACCACCTATTCAACAAAATCAAAGTCTATTTTAATCGGTAGAAAACTCAACTAGAAATGTTGTTAAATCCTTGCATCACACCCCAATGAAAATACCCCCACTCCCACCACACCCACCCACTTCCCCTGTTCTATGTTTCATCTTCATCACAAAGTCTGAAGAGACCTTAGACCGCCCCCCTTTGGGAGCATGAGCCAAGCTCCCGACATGCAGCTAAAAAGCACGACGTTGGCTCATGTGAGACCACTAAGTGCTTTGTGCACAGAAAGGAGCCAGGCAGACGAGCAACAGCCTCACCTTTGTTGTCCCTGATGACATGCTGACACCACTGACTGACTCATCCAGTCGGCAGATCATGTATTGTGTCGTTTGTATTTAATACAGAGCAGGGGTTATACTATTACTCACAGTCCTGTTTTAGCATTACTGTAATTTCCTGTTTTCCTCAGTCTGTCTCTTTTTTTTTGTTTTGTTTTTTTGTCCAGAGACAAAACACTGTCAGCCATTATGGCTAGAATAGGCCGTGGAGTAAAATAACATTTAGGTCAGCGGATCGATTATTTAGATGGGCAATTCTAGACATCTGGTCGGGATACAGTTTCACTTAGGCCAAACTTCTCCTCGTTGACATGTCCTTATTTGAACCCACAATAATTCTCTAGGCGTGTAAGTAACAACAACTTGAACTTTGGACCATTTGTTTACTCAATCTGTCTGTATACTGACTAGCCAGTCCATCATTTACTTTTATTTCAAATACTGCACCTTAAATGATCAATTCAGCAGAACACATCCTTGCATTTGATGGGTATGAAGTATGACATGCCTGTTTGGTTTTAGCGACAGCTAGTGAAAGCAAAATGACAGGAGCAGCAAAGGCAGGAAGCCAGGCTTTTTTTTTTCTTTTCTTTTTTTTTTTTTTAAACCTCTCATGAATTTTTCAGTGAATTCGTGAATGAAAAGTGCCCGGCACCAGTTTTACTTGCCAGCTCTAACAGTGAGCCCCCGATTAAAAATAGAAACCACGATAGGATGAGAAAGATAAACTTAGATGGAACGTCTTCCTGTAGGAAGTTGGAACAAGACTTTCACGAACAAATGTGAAAAAAAAAAAAGTCAATTCTTCTATAGTATTTAGTACACCTGCACAATCAGAACAATAACTCTTGTTTTTTTATTGACAATGTCAGTTATTCATTTTCTTAATAATGTGTTAAACACCTTTTGCAATTACGGCCAAAAATATTCAACATTGCTTTCATTGGACCATAACAAAATGTCAGGAAAAGTATCCAGGGACATCTGAACTTTATTTGGGATTAATCAGAGGCACTTTAAATGCTGGCTTGTGTATACTCTCATTTAACATAAGTTTGAATTAGGTTAATTCTGAACATAGCCACACCCCAGTTATAAGAGGGCGTGCACACCTGTGGTTTCTATTTTTAATCGGGGGCTCACTGTTAGAGCAGGTGCACATAAGGTTTTTTTGTTTTGGTTTGGTTTTTTCCTCCAGCTGAGTTGTACAGGTTATAAGTCACATTATGGTAGAACAAGTTTGCTCTATTTAATTTTTTGTACTACCTTTCACTTTAACAGTAGATATGTGATTTTATAATCAGCATCTACTGATTATCAAGTTTTTTTTTTTTAATTTACATGTTTACATGTACTCTGACATGAATTAAATCAAGTAAGACCCAACTAATTAAAGGCCTCCCGTATAGTACAAAATAAAGCTCACCACTGTTTTTTAAGGCAGACTTTGATGCAGCTGTTGTTTATTGTCATTGAACTGTGCATAATAAAGTGTCTTTTAAGAAGAAACGTTAATTGCCCACTTTCCCATGCAGTAAGGAATAAATAAAGGCCTGCAACAGTGATGTCAGTTCATGGGGACATGAACAGAATGAAGCATTTGTAAACAAGCATTGTTTACACGGAGGGGATGTTGCTTGTCAGTGAATGGACCTCCTATTTATGAATCTGTTTGATTATGATTGTTATTTTTAGGTATGGAGGCTGAACCAACTGCCGGCCTTACCTGTAGATGCAGTTTCCATAGCAACGGGGGGCCTTTTCCCATCGTCCTGGTACGGATGAAATTGTCGATCCAGGTCGTCGGCCGCCTCGCCGCCTTTCGGCTTCACTTCGTTGCCAAACATGCGGCCGTAGTCGTCACCGAACCACTTGCCCTCCGAGCCGAGCTCCTCGCCGGACATGCTCGTGTCGTGTGTGCTGGCTTGGCTTGTATGTGCGAGGCAAACAACGCAGCAATGCGGCGTCTGTCAAGCGGAGTGTGCGTGGACGCGTCCTCGGATGAGGCGGTGCGAGCAGTCGGGGAGCAGCAGGAAAGGAGCCGGCGCGATTCTTTTAGTTGACTGCTCGCTCCGGCGGTGACGTCACGTCACAGTGGCCGAGAGGCTCAAGGTAGCCGCGCTCAAATAGGAGCTGCTTTAATTATCGCGCCTGGGAATTAAAAGTCTAATGTGTTGATAAAAGTAGTTTAAAAAACGTTTGCAAAGCATTAAGGTTCAATAAATAATCGTCATTCAGTCTGGTGGTAAACTATAGGCGTGTGGCGCCCTCGCGTGGCGAATTGGTCAATGACAGCTTTCAAAATGGCTCCCTAGCAACCAGACAGGAGGCCAAACATGACACTAGTAAGCAGGAAGGCCCAAGTTTTGTTGGACTAAAGGTACGCACGCGTCACACGGTTGTCTCCTGTAGAACTTCGCTGTTGTCGTCCGAAATTAATACTTTCGTTTTAAGTTGAATTGGGTTTCTTTTCTGCTCGCTTCATTTACAAATGTACGCTAACAAACATTTACAACCCATATTCTAATATTTGTTTATGGAATTGTATTAACTTATTACCAGCAGCCACTTATATTTATTCTACACCCGCATTCATCCCTACTGCTGTAGACTGAATGACATATTTAAATGTTTTGTCGTGTTATTAAAGCTGGTATTACGAAAGTCCGTACTGGAGGCCCGGGTACCAAATGCACAACCCGCCACTGTATTGCAAATTAAATGTAGTCCACAAACTCCCGCAATGTTCTTCGTTGTGACGACACTCTTCAAGCGCACTAGCCATGGCGTCATGACATATTTTTTTTCCCGTTGCCATGGGAGCTAGTTGTACGTTTCAGTGACGTGATGATACCGAAAGCCAGCACGTATTGCGCGATTAATGCTTGTGACGCCTATGTGTGTTTACCCAAATGGAGCTAACTCAACGTAACGGGCCCACTGGAGTAGATGTTATAAGTATAAGCACGTGTTTGTTATTTGGGAATCATGTGATGCTAAATAGAGAAAGCCGGGAGCGACCATCTTCCTATGATGTTTGACGCCAAACGGCTAAGTAATCACAAGTGAAATACTGTAATGTGTTTTGTGTTAGCACGCTTACATCAGTTAAACTGACTTTAATCAACTACTATTGGGTTTAACTGGATGCGGCCACAGAAACATATACTGTAGTAGAATGATTAACTGTATTAAATACCTAAACAGTATTTTTATTAGTAGTGTATTAATTTGTCTGCAACTCAAAAGGTTTAGTAGAATTAATGGTTTAGAATGTCAGTATCAAATCCCTTATAGCCAGAGTTATTTTTAGATGGGAATTGTTTTATGTTGCATTGTACTAACAAATATCCCTGCATTATTAACTTTGCCTTATCAGATGCAGTCAACTTCAAAGCGGAAGGGTGCGGTAAAACATTACGAACCATTCTTTGAAGATGATGTGGTTAGAGATCTGGTCGGTATAAGAATACTTTTTCAAAAGTGTTTTTCATGTTGTATTATAAATGCAGCCGTATAAACTAATGTAATACAATAGTAGTAATAGTGTACTTCATTTTGTAGCAGCATAAGCATTAGTTCCATTCCCCAACAGTGCCTAGCCAATGGGCTTTGCTATGACGACCTAGCTGAAGAGGCGTCCAGTGTTACCTCCCTGGAGATCATCTTGAGTGGTTTTCCTCGGATGGTCGGCCTTTCCCGCTTCCCAAAGCTCCGCCAGCTTCAAATAGTGGGCCAGAGTATAAAGCGCATCGAGGGACTGGAAAGCTGTCCGTTACTCCAAGAGCTCTGGGTAGTCGAGTGTAAGGTGACTGTGAGTGAGTTTCTTCTATTTCTAACACTTGACGTTCTAAGACTCGAGTACAAAAATTAATGTTACTCTGCCATATTCTGGTGCACATTCTGTATCTTTTTTCCTCATTGTCTCCAACAGAAAATAGCTGGAGTGCATCATTGTCCTGATCTGAAGAAACTCTACTTGTATGATAATAAAATATGTGAAATTAAGAATTTAAAATTGCATGTTGGCATAGAAGTCCTGTGGCTCAACAATAACTATATATCTCAGATACAGGTTTGCAGAAATTGTAACTTGTTTACAAGTCATTTGAATCATGATTTTCTGTATGAAATAACGTTTTTTTTATCATCATCAAGGGCTTGGACACTCTAAAGAACCTGCAAGACCTAAACCTTGCTAACAATAATATTCGCAATATCGGTAAGCTATTTTCTATCCTTTTGTGAAGATGAACTGTTGGGAAAGGAAGTAAATGAGGATATTTTTTTTTTCTTGCACTATTTTTAAGGTGACAGCCTTGCTAACAATGTCAAGCTTCACACTCTCAATCTGTCCGGCAACAAGATCAGCTCCTTCAAGGTGAGAGAACTAAAAATATTCATTATTTTACTTTAGTTCAGGGATATTTTTACAGGAAGACATACAAAAGTGTCTAAGACTTTTCTAGGCTTATCTAAGGTAAAAGATATTTCTTTGGAGCTACGTACTGTATTTTGTTGTGAAATATGTTTAGCTCAAAAGTATTCACAAGCCAATTTGTGAGCTAAAACGAGTTTTGTTTGAGACTGCCCAATTCCCATTCTTCTTTAATTTCAACCATTTTTGTTTTGGCAGTTCACTTGTGTTACAGCTTATCGAGCGGAACAAACATGTGCTCTGTGTTGTTGTTGCCGTAGGAGCTGACCCGGCTATCCAGTCTGTCCGAACTCAGAGATCTGTCGCTGAGTGACTTCACGTCCACGCCAAACCCGGTGTGTCGGCTGTGTAACTACGCCACACACGTGATTTACCACCTGCCCTTTCTCTCGTATCTCGACACCTATGACGTCACCAACACGCAAATCAATGAAGTAGCTGAGGTAGTGAGAAACCCAATTTGAACACATTTTGGCTCTTAACTTAAATTTTGGATATTACTTAGGACATGTTTTTTTGTTGTTGTTTTTTTGTTTGTTTGTTTTTTTACATATTTTAAATTTTTAGATCAAATATTATTTGAATTAATTAATGGTTTATATTTTTAGAATTTATAATATTAAATAAATGTCAGTGTCCAAATTTGTAAGTTGTCAGAAAAAGAGACGGAATGTAAATGAAAAAGTTAAAAATAAATAAATAAATAAAAATAAAAATATCAAAAAAGTGACCATAAAATGTCCTAAAAGGTACAGGGAAAAGCAGAAAATGACCATATAATGTACACAAAATTGCCACAAAAAATAAGAACATTTATATATTAAAAAAAAAAAGCAGAAAAGAAAACATTCAAAATGTATAAACTATAAAAAGTCCAAAGCAAAAGAAGAAATCCTGAAAATTGCCATATTTTGTACACAAAATTGCCAAAGAAGTCCAGAAAAAAAAAAAAAAATGCGCTAATTATTATTTTCTTTTAGTCCACCGTAATGAAGAAGATGATGTATTACAACATGCGTGCGCGCACCCCTCGGAGGAAACTCTCAGAGGCGTTACTGCGCCTTCTCAAGAAGAAAAACGCCTCCTTGGAGTCACCGAAAGAAAACATTCGGTCACTCAATTACACCTTAAAAAATGTAGGTACGCCTCCAGAAAGCGCTTCATGGATGTCAGAAGAGTAGGTTATTGACTTGTAATCTTCTGGTGCATCCCCAGCTTGAACGTTGTCTTTGTAAGAAGTCTTTTGAAGATGCGTACAGTCACCTCAAGGAAGATTTGAGCACGAAAGGTGACAGCTGTGACCCCTCCGCAGAGCAAATACTGAGAAAGATTGAAGTACTACAGCAGAGACTGTCTATTTGGACCAGGAGGCTGCATGAGTTAGTTTGTGTAGTCATATTTATAATTGACAAGGTGTCAACCTTTGTACATTTTCTCCTCCTACAGTCTGTCACGTTTTTAAAAGTGGAAAAATTCTTTCTTCAGAATTGAAAGCTGGCATCAATACAATCTGTCCCGAGCGACAGAAATGATGGAGGACACTGTGCACTTTATGTCGACAGAGCTCCACAGCGTTGGAAATGTTCGCCTGGAGGAAGGCAACTCCACAGACCCGTGGTACTCTGCTTTTGTGTCGTCGCGCTATTGTGTACACGTGTTGTGCTTTACCGAGCTCGTGTGTTTCGTCTTGAGCAGGTTCACTTCCTGTTGCGACCTCCTGCACTCTCGATTTTCTCTCTCGGATTTCATGAGTCTCGGCATCACTGGCATCAGGATCAACCGAGTCGTTCGTGTGCACAACAGCGGGCTGAGGCTTCGTTTTAAGGACAAACTTCAATCCCTGCTGGCCAGGGAGGATTCGGCCTCCTTGGCACAGTCAGTCAAAAACGCCATGTTGTGTGTATGTGTGTTTTGTTTTGTTTTTCACACGTAATGTTTAATAGACAAAATTCACACAGGAATTATAAGCGTCTGCTTGAACACTTGTTCTACATTGGTGAGTCGGAACAAACCCGCAAGGACGTTTTGACCATCCTGGAGGAAGGCTTCAAATCAGCAAAAGAATATAAGGTGCCGTACATTTTACTTTTCAATCACAAATTTTGAGGGCTGGGTTTAAAAAATAAAATTTCCCATTAATTCATAAGAAAATAGAATTTTTAAGGCCATTTTCTTACATTTATGAAAGACCTGACTTACTGCCCTTTAAGACAATTCAGAATCTTTTTAATTTATATTTGTAATTCTTGAATTAGAATTATGAAAATATTTTCATCTCATCTTTGCTGATGTCAAGGCTTGTGTAACATGTAAGGAATTATAACGTATTACTTTCATTAAACTAAATCATTTAACCACTGCAAAATGTAATTTAGAATTGAATGTTTATGCTGTTTTTATCATGTCCTTGGTATTTAAAAAGAAATTATGTTCCCTAATTAGTCAATATCGGATCAAAGTAAAGTAAATTGAATTGGGGAAAAAATTAAATCGAATCGAACTGAACTCTTGTGAATCCAAATTTAATCGATACCCAGCCCTAGAAATTTCCATTCCGATGCCTTTTTTTTTTTTTCCTTTCACAACAGGCCCTCAAAAAAGAAGCAGCAGTGCCTTTAACCAACAGCCTGATTGTGAGCGAACAGCCAAGATTTGAGTATTTACTACGCCGAGCTGAGCAAGAGGGCACCAACATAAGAAAAGATCCAATCCCTTTCAGATCTGGTGTGTGAATTTGGTTCAAAATCCGGAAAATGGAATCATCGTAGGCTGTATGGGTAAACGCTACATGTTTCTACTCTTTAGGCAGAGTTATCGTTTCCAAAGTGTTTCTGGGCAACAGCGTTCCAGTCAGAGAGGGAGAGCCGGTGCAAAGAAGAACGTATCCGCGAGCTTCCTCTGTATATCGCAGTGTGCACACCAAGCATCGAGGTACATCACATACTGTATGTGAGAATATACAACTTCATTTCTTTGGAGGGAAAATTGTGCATTCTCAGGTTTGTTTGTTTTTGTTTTTTTACTTTATCTAGATGGACTTCACACTACAATTCCCAAAGGAAGACAGTGGTTTGTTTTTGACAATGACCTCGTCTTGCCCGAGTATATGATTTGTTTTGAATATCTCACTGGAGTAAGTGACAGTATCTATCTGCATAATGCCAATGACTATTCTTGCTAGCATACTTGCTAACAGTGTTTACCTTTCAAAGGGCAGTGAACAGCCGACATCACTAACTGACTGCATGCATGTCCTTGACCCTCCAACCTATGACACCTCACCGGACAAGGACGCTATCAACATGGAGCCCGTCGTGGACCCGCAGTCCAAGTTGTTGACTTTGAATGAGAACGTCCTCTTAAATGTGTCGGGCGCCAGTTTCCTCTGCGACATCACTGTAAGATTTATTTTTACAATGAAGGTCGTACATTCCCGCTGAGCCGTTTTGTTGATTTTTGTGTTCATTCCGAAGGTGCTGAACCTTCACAACAATAGCCTGAGAGGACTCAAGGAGATTTCCTCACTCCCGGCGCTTCGCCATCTCACCCTCAGCTTCAATGAGCTCACCAGCCTCAGTGACATCGCTCACATGGTATTGCGTTGTCAATTGGAATTCAGTCTTAATTCTATTATTTAATACAATTATGCCTCCCTTGGCAGCCCAATTTAGAGTTTTTAGACGTCAGCTTCAACCAGCTTGTGAGCCTTGAAAGTCTGCAGGGGTTGAACCAGCTCAAGCATCTTGATGTTAGCTGGAACAAGTTGACCAATGCCAGCGAGGATGCCGCTGTGCTCAAAATGCACACACCTGCCTTGCAGATACTGGAAACGCAACAAAACCCATGGAATAAGGTGCGTCCAGTAATTTAATAATAATAATAATAGTAGTGGCCAAAAAAATTGCAGTGCATACTGACTATTGCTTTGTCCCTGGCAGCCAGAGGAAGTCCGGCTGACCATACTGAGCTTTGTGACGACTCTTACAAAACTGGACAACGTGCTAGTTACGGAGGATGAACTTGCTGATGCTGTTGACAGAACTACTAGAACTCTTATCAGCCAGGTTAACACAAGACGTTTGTTTGAACTTTGATTTATTTTTGAATAGTTCTTCAAGTAGTTATTCTCTGAGCAATTATTAACATCATCCTGGTACTAGGAATTAGCCTAAATCTGCATAAAATCTAAAAAAAAATTTTTTTTTTACCAGGAATATGCTACAGTAGTAACTGTACTCCACAGTAATTTGGTCAGGAACAGGCGGGACATTCTCTACAATAATTCGAGCTGATTGGACGATGCGGCATTCTACACGTTTGTTTTAACCAATCACGGCCATGCATGGGTGAAAATTTCGTCTTCGTTCTTGCCGAAGGGGTTGAAAAGCACGAATATCTTACCAGCTAGAAATTCACGGCGGTTATCAGCGGGAGCGGTACAAGATGCGTTCTCCGGAGTTTGTGAACTCACAAATACCGTGAGAATTCATCTTGCGAGAGCGAGGTTACGAAAGTAGTTCTTTAAAAAAATAAAAAAAAATAAATAAATAAATAATAGCTTGCAAAACGAATTACTGTTTGATTTAGTTGAATTTGAAATGTCATTATCATATGACAATTGTTGCCAAATGTACAGTCTAGTTTAGATCCGGATGTTTAGACATCTTAAATAGTTTATTTATGTATGTATGTATGTATGTATGTATTTATTTATTTATTGATTGATTGATTGATTCATACATTCCTTCATTCACTTATTAGTTTGTTTTTTATTTATTTACAGTATTTTCGTATTTATTTTATTTATTTTTACATTACACTATTAGTTCTGTCCAAAATAAATGTGAACAACCTTGGAACCGACCCAGCAATAATAATAATAATATTTATAAATCTAAATATATATTTTAATTAAAAACCCGTAAGTAAACAGTTTATGATGTTAAGACTGTCAAACTATGGTATATATTATTTCTTTGTATTAGTTTGTGATCATGTCCAACTGCAAGCATCATAATGAGAAGTATTTTGAATATTTTAGTTACAAACTAAGTTGTTTAAACAAACATGGTATATTGTT
The DNA here is from genome assembly GCF_051991245.1 of Festucalex cinctus. Lineage (NCBI taxonomy): Eukaryota > Metazoa > Chordata > Actinopteri > Syngnathiformes > Syngnathidae > Festucalex > Festucalex cinctus. The sequence goes on from NC_135422.1 coordinate 5,098,726, forward strand.
ACTGATATTGGCAATCATAACTGAGTATTAATATCTTTGCACACATTTGGAGCAAGCTCATAATAGATCACATGCAATTGTGCATGTGATCCTAATCTGCAGTCATGTTTGACAACAATACTACTTGTTATTTCTCTGCTGGCAGGAAATTCTTATCGCTTACTCACATACCATCAGCGAACATCCCCGTAGTCTCAGCCTGGTGTCCACAACCCAGCTCCTCTCTGAGCTCATGCCGCCACCCAGGGACCTAAACCCAGATCTGCAGCCAGACTGGGCCTCAAAGGTCAGTCCAATCAGTCGTTGAAATCCTCAGTTCCTTCTTGAAGTGCTAATGGTGGCTGATTTTGGAACAGATTACCTCTCTGAACCTTGACAAGCAGAAGATTTCTCAGATGAGCCATCTGGATGCCTTGGTCAACCTGCGCTGGGCTTCATTTAATAATAATTACATCTGTGAAGTGGAAGGGCTTGACTGCTGCACTAATCTGGAAGAGCTCTCCCTCAATAACAACAACATCAGCTCATTCGACGGTCAGTCATAATTCGTGATAAAGCAATACTTCAAAATACAACAGCGCTGCATTCTCCATCTTTTCATCCACTAGGCTTCTCCCAATTGCAGAATTTGAAAAAACTCAGCATGGATGGAAATCAGCTGTCCACTCTGGACGCATCTGTCCTTGACCAGCTACAGAATTTGACCTTTCTGTCTGTGGAGAACAATCTCATCACTTCTCTGCAAGGCATCCACAGATGCGCTGCGCTTCTGGAGCTCTACGCTGGCAACAATCATATTTCTGTGTCGAGGGACATCTACCATCTCAAGGTGAATTTGTCATTTAAACACCCATGAAGTCATAATGTAATCAAATCCAATACAAGAGATATTAAAACTTAAGGCAATAAAAAAATTCACATCATGACTATCCTGACCAAAATAATCAAAATGACAGTATTATCGTGGTCTTGCTAAAAGAAATGAGGGGGTAAAATCACAAAAATCACACTTCAGAATAAAATCAATCCGATATTCATGAAAATATTTATGTACAATTATGTAGTCGATAAGTCATACATAATGCATAATATTCTTTTAAACACCTTCCTCAAATTGACAATCCTTAAGGTAGTGATGTAACGATATCCAAACATCACGATGCAATATCACGATATGAAGGCCTCAATACGATAATTATCACGATATTGTGGGGAAGTTGGCGATACAAAAAAGGTCACAATATTCTAAAAAAAAAAAAAAAAAAAAAAAAAGCTCATACTAAAAAAAATGTTTGTACATTACAGCAATTAAAAATATAAATATTATTTATAAAAAATATATAAATATAATACATATATTGAAGCACTTGCTAATGCACGCACATATTGAGTTTCACCACATATTGAGCATATTACATTCCCCTTCATCTGACCATTAGCGTGGAATTGAAACATAAGGGCCAAAACATGCTTGTGAAAATTTAATTACACTAAAAAAACTAGCCACCAGAGGATGCTAGAACTGCACATATGCAAATCAACCCGACTTTTTGAACAGATGTGCTGCTTTTAATATTGTGACAAGATGACGACGATATATTGTGGGAGTTTTTATATTGCGATGGTATTGCTGTTGCATCCCAACTTTAAAGTGGAAGTCAACCTGAAACATTTCTTGACAATGTTATATGTGACCTCACTAGTCTAAACATGACATGATTAATATTACATTTGTGGAATAAGAGGTATAAGCAAAATCCAGCATTTTTATCCATCTCAGGGGTTCGGCCATTTTCCCACTTGCTGTCAACTGAAGATGACATCACAGTTGCACAGGGCTCAGGCAACGACCAATCACAGCTCACCTGTTTTCTGAAGCTGACCTGTGATTGGTTCTTACCTGAGACCTGAGCAATATTGATGTCATCTTAAGTCGACAGCAAGTGGCAAAATGTTCACGGCTGGAATTTGTTGCTTAACTCATATTCCACTAATACAATATTAACCAGAATACCATATTTAGACCAGTGGGGCTGCATAGGACATATTATTGTAAAAAAAAACAAAAAAAACAAAAAGAAAAAGGAAAAAGTTTTGTGTTGACTTCCCCTTTAGGAGCTATTTATTGTCTGTTTTTAGGCATTGGAAAACCTCGTCATCCTCGATCTGTACGGCAATCCATTATCGGAGAACTTGAAGAACTATCGTATTTACGTGGTATTCCACCTGCCATCTCTGAAGGCCCTGGATGGAAGTGCAGTCGTACGTGTCAACAAAAATGACGGTGGATAGTCGAGTCAGTGACGTAATTGTCATCAAGCACCTTGTTTTTAACCCCGAAGGATGCCGCTGAATGTGAAAATGCAAAGGCGACATTTGGTGGCCGACTCACACCGGACCTGGTCGCAGAGAAATTGGGCGATTCAAACTACACCAGCATCACCCACCTCACGCTGAACACCTGCTCCATCAGGTGGTCATTTCAATTCTGTTGCATTATATGGAATTTTTGAAGACAAAGCTGATTTGAAAACAAATCTCTTTCCCAACAGAAGTGTGGACCTTTCTCCAATAGAGCTGTTCTTGAACCTGAACAATATCAACTTGGATCACAACAATCTCACCTGCTTCTCAGGCCTAATCCACCTGCCCAATGTCAAAGTACAAACAAGAGGAATGAGATCAATGACAACTTGAGTCATGGGCAAGATAAAAGACATTTTTTTTCTGTATTACAGGTCCTGTGTTTGAACTACAACCGTATTGAGTCCATCCTGCCGCGACAGAAGACATTTCTAACAAACAGACAGATGTTACACAACAAAGTGCACTCCAGTGGCTACGGCCAACAGAGCTTATGCAAAGGGAGCAGGTAATGTGACAATTTCCATTTATATCAACTGTGAGGCAGACATGTCAACCACATATTCCCAATAAATAAAAACATTTTAAAATATGAAAAACTACTCAATTTAAGTGCAAATCAGTAAAGGGATCCTGCACTGTTAACAATTGTTGCACTGTATAACCATTAGGGGGCAGCATCTACCAGCAAATGGTTAAGATTTTTACTCAGTCGTGCCCATACTTGAGTTGAAAGTATGAACAGTTATGAAGTACTGTACAATCTACACTATCTAAAAAATGTGTCTGGTCCAAAAAGAATATATCCTTTTAGTGTGTAAAAAGTCAAAACAACGTACCTGCTGTGATTTTTCTTGCGGCATTTCATTCTGTCCTTTTGGTAAAATAATGCAGCAGGAGTGAGAGAGGTGTATATTGAAGCCGAGCAATTGCAAAAACCTCTTTCCTTTTGTGAAGGCACATTGCACCGACCATCATCCTGGAGCCTCTGATGAGCAGCCTGGAGGTGCTGCATTTGGGTCACAATGGCATCTCCAATATGGCCAATCTGGAGCTCAGCAGGCTCACCAATCTTAAAACGCTCTTCCTTCAAGGTAGGTAAAAGTGCACCGGCTCCCCGCCAGTGAAAAGGTAAACACTGAAGCGCTAAACTCAAAGCCTGGTGCCTGGTGGGGCTCGAACAAAAGAGCCAGTGACTTTCTTTACAACAGCTTTTGATAGGCTTTCATTGAGAAGCGCTCCATCACGCAGATTGGTGCCACAAAGGCCACTTTGCTTGTCCCCCATACACTCGATTTGCTTGAAAAACTCTTGGAGTTGTCTCTTATTTTACCGACTTGTTGAACTCAAACAAACGGGGAGCAGTGAATGCTTTTTATCACCTTATATATATATTTTTTTCTTTTTGACTTGGGTTCGTGAATCAACAGCACATCGACGGGTTGTGTCAACTTGTCAAGACACAATCAGTAAATCCCATTCATTCAAATTGTTAAGAAATTGTACAGTGATTTACAGTCATTTAAACTATACTTCCTGCTTCATTTTTTATTAATACTGAGGTCAACGCCACTGCTGTATTTTCGTGTTGGTCATTATTGTGGTACTTGGAAAGCCTTTATTTTATTTTATTTTATTTTATTTTATTTTATTTTATTTTATTAATTAATTAATTAATTAAAAAAAAAATTTTTGAGGTGGTACTTGGTGTAAAAAGGTTTGCGAACCACCGGCCTAGTCCATTTGTATGCTCATGTACCTTTTAATTTTGACACATTCAAGAATGCGAGATTTATATTTTTATTTTTTTTTCTTCTTCGGAACTCCAGCTAATGAAATGTTTTCATATCAAGGCTCCTACAAGTGCTTGGAATTCTTGATTTTCAACGTTTGTAGAGTTTTAAGTGGTTTGAAGAGGTGCTTTAAATTATGCGCGTGTAAACAATTGTTAATGGAACTGTATTCGGGCGAATAGTTTTCTAATTTGATGGAGAAATGAAAGGAAACTTATGGGGATAAACCTAGACATACTGTGTACTTTTTACATGTTGACTTCAAATTGAACTGCTTCTGCTGCCATGAAACATAATTTAGTTTGCTTGATGCATGTATGGCGAATAACAGACAGAGTAGAAAAGATAGTGAAACACATTTTGAGTACGTGCAAAAATGTGACACACTACTCTCAAAGTATTGGATGCTGCATTTTTTTTTTCTGTTCTAGTGCAGTTGTAATTGGTTCTTGGGCCCTCAGTACAGCAGACTAACACTAAAACACTGTTTCGTTCATCATAATCGTCAAAGGTTTTGCAGCTTCAGACAGATTTTTTCGTTATTTTATTTGGCCTAAAATAGCTCTAAAGATAGTAAAGGTTGCTGACCCCTGGTGTAGCGTATGACTCCTCCTCTTCCCGCTCCTTCCAGGGAATGAGATCAGCCAGGTGGAAGGTTTGGAGGGTCTGCATCAGCTGAGGGAGCTGGTGTTAGACAGGAACCGGATAAGGGGCCTGTACGAGAGCTCGTTCAGTTCCCAGAATGTCCTGCTGGAACTGCACCTTACAGAGAATCGCATCCGGGAGCTCAACCATCTCTATCCGCTCACTGAGCTCCGCAAACTTTACCTCGGCATGAACAAGCTTCAGGTACGATTATCTGTGTTATGATTGACTGGCAATTAGTACTAGATGTCAGCTGAGAAAGTCTCCATCTCCCTGCAAACTGTTTGTAATAAACCACTTGAGATTTCTGGTACCGTGAGATTTTGATTAGCTGTTAATGATTGGTTGATATGGGCAAATAGAAAGCATTTTTTGTCTGCATTCAGCAAAGTTATACATGAAGCATAGTAATCATGACTCATTATCCCCCACTGCTCAATGTGAGGGTTAGCATTAAAAGGGTCTCCAGTGTGATTGAAGGTCAGGGCTGTGTGAAAGAAGACAGAGGGGACAATCAGTGAAACATGTAATCAGCTTCTCGGTCTCCATCTCCTTCTCACCGAGGGGGAGCGATTTGCACACTTTAGTCTGCCAATCCCTCTTACTTTCATGTATTTAATTAAGATGTAAAGTATGGCAGTTGTGAGGGCGTCTCTGAATTCCAGCCAAGCCCAACCATCAACCTGGCAAATCACGGAAAATCTCCCACCCCCCTCCCTTCCCATAGCTCTGTTGCGTGCCCAAACTCTCATGCGATTAAACATGTAATCTCTCCCATCAGCTGCTTCTATCCTGCCTGCACCACAAATTATGGAAGGTTTCAGCCCTGATACATATGCCTCGATTATCCCAAACACATCCGGCTTCATTCGGAAGACGACCTAAGGGTCAGGAGGAATAAAAAAATAAAACATACACAATAATGTTTTGTTTTTTTCCTTCCGTGTTTGTAGGACATCTCAGAGATTGATAAACTTGATGTTCTTCCTTCGTTGACGGAACTCTCCGTTATTGGCAATCCGGTAAGTTTGTTACTTTAGCCCATAGATTAGTAACATTCACTGAGACACACGAGATCAACTAAAACATTACATTTACAAAGACATGCAGTCGCCTCCAGTAGTACAGTTGAGCTTCAGATCGAACAATGAATATGAGGCAAAAGTTCAGAATTCCAGCTTTTATTTTCATTTCATTTTATAAAAAAAAAAAAAAAAAGTAAAGAGAAGAGCCAAAATCTTTGGAACAAGGCTGCGGTAAAGGCCAGGATAAGAATTTCAAATGAAGAATGCAACAGTCTAAGTTACTGCAAATAAGACACCAAATATTAAATGTTATTCACTTGAAGCTACTTTAAAGTGACAGCAACATGAAAAATCAACTTTTTGGAGCTTTTAACTGTGTTAAAATGCTAATTCCTCACAAAACATGGCCGAAGTTGTGTTTTCCTCAAGTCGCCCCTCTCTGAGAAATTCTAGATCATTCTGCCCTCCAAGCACCAGCCCCTCCCAACCTCCAAGAAAACGAACGAGTGCTCAATTTATGACATCATAAGGTGCAGACCCACCCTCGCACCGCCTCTGCGGACTAAACGTACGCCCACTTTCTCGCCTTCATCAGTAAACATTCTGTCCAAATGAATTCAAACCAATCGATTATCCTTCATATTTGCAATGCTAAAGTGCAATGACAATTGGCGGTCTTAAAAGCCTCGTTCTGGCTGACACTTGTGTAAACTACAAGTAACATTTTTGCACTATTGAACCTAACTGAATGAATAGTATAGTGGTTAGTGTGCTTGCTCTGTAAGTAGCAAGTCCCTGGTTTGAGACCTGCTCAGGGTGTTTTTTTCCCCTCAGTCTTTTCTCTCCTTTCTTCCATTTCCTCCCCTCCTCCTCCACGATTTCTTGCGACAACGAGCCGTTTTGTTTCAAAAATTTATTGAAGAATTGATGCCTCGCATTCAGAGGAGTGCTCACCACAGAGTTCCAACAGCAGACATGCAGTCGGCTCGCCGGGGGCGCAGCAATCACACTGGAAGAGGCGGTGTTTTACTGAACCGTTTTACTTTCGTGTAACAAAACTAACCAGCAAAACACCTAATATTTCATCAAAAATCACATCGCCATGGTGTCAAAGGTAAGATTTAATGATTATATGCCTATAGTTAACTTAAAATACTGTGGTGTAATCCCTTTAATAATGTCCGTTCCAATACTTTTCCTCACTTGAAAAGTGAGCGATTTTAAACAAATGGATGAAAATGCAGTACCATGAAATAGAAGCTGGAATTCTCAACTTTTGTCTTACATTCATGTATTGTTCTGAAACTCAAATGTCTTTAGTATGCAACAAAAACAAAAGAATTGACCTTGCTGTTCCAATACTATTGGAGGGGACTGTGTATTCACAAATCATGCTCAATGGTGTTTCTCATATGTTCAACAAAATACAAATTTTTTACATTCATTCAGTAATATGCAGGGTGTTCGAAAACATTGCCAATTTGAAATGTGAATACCTGCGTAACTGCATGTCCTTTAGCGGCAAATGGAATTTGTTGTGATTCATGTTGAAATTCCAACAACATATTCAAATGGATGTAAGTTTTATTATATTACACCGATGTTGAAAATGCACACCGCCTGTGACGCGACGTGTTTTTCTTTTTGCCTTCCTCTTTGAATTTTTTGTGCCATGCTTATTTTTTTCCCCACTTGGTGCATTTTTATTGACTTTACTGGAAAATGCACGCTGTGCACTTGTTTGACTGTGTCTTTAGTATTCTAACACTGAAAATTTTTTTTCATTGATTGCTAGCGAATGCCATTCTTAACGCTGAAAATTAAAAACTAGAATACTAAACTGACATTGGAATTAGTTTTAACGTTAAGCTTAGTTTGTAGACGTCTTATTTGATCAAATTTAAAGAACAGTTAATTGTTCGTTGTTCACTATACATTGCTGGCATAGCTCGATGAACAGAGAAATAGGGATGTTCAATAACACTTTTTAATAATTTCATATTAATTCATGGTTCCTTTGCCTTTATTTTAGCGTAACCTAACCCACAAGACCAAAACATTTATCTATAACAAATCTGATATTCTTTATTATAATACAAAAAAAAAAGAAAAATAAATAAGTACATAAATACAAGTAATACATAATGAAAAAATAATTGCACATATTGAGAAAAAAAACTACAATAGATTTTCTAAAATAATTTATCCCTAATTAACATTCCTGTTCTGCCATCTGAATCTTACACTCTCACCGTTGCAACACTTAACTCATTTGCTCCCAAAAACGTATAAATACGTTCTAGTTTAAATTTTACCATGACTCCCAAAGACGTATTCATACGTTTTTGGTTTTCTTTTTAATTTTATGCTAGAGCATACAGAAGGCTTTGATGCAGCCTTTGAACTGAAAGAGAATGCTTGAAGAAATGGTAGTTGTTATAAAAACAGCTTGCAGGTAGCAGCTGAGTATAAGAGATCAACCATGTTGCTAAAAGCTCTTTTCCTCACTGTTTTAAACAGGTTTGTGAATAATGATGAAACTTAGTTATATTCTAATGCTAATTGCTGCTAAACGGAAACAGATGGAAATATACCTTTTTTTCCCGATGAAAGAAGAGACTCTAATCTTTCTTTTGGTAGGTATCGTGTTTTTATAGCAGTAAAACATGATATTCTGTGGGCCTTGGATAATCAGTCAAAATCCAGTAAAACAGCTGAGAGCGAAGGGGGTTGCTTCAGTGAACATGGCTGGGAGTGAATGAGTTAAACCATTTCCCCGTCAAGACGGTACGATCAAAAGCGTGTTTTCAGGCTCACTTCCTCACTGAGACGATCCACAACACTGACCCCGTGTTGCTCTGCGCTCCCAAATTAAGCGATTACACGACGGGCCGTCTGCTGCGCCTCAAACTGGCCGGCATCGCAGACAAATCCGGTGACCAAATGGCGAGCGCTGTTGGCCCGCTTACATCACCCATCTGGAGCTCGCGGATCAGACGTGAGCGGGGCACGGATGACGGAGGCGGCCGCGGGGCCACGCTCAGCTGCGGCAACCTCGTTCCCTCCGGATCCCATCCCCCTGCTTTCTCTTCCCGTTGGGTTGTAAATCCTGCCAAGGGGTAGAAGGCCAACAAGCACCCTTGAGACGATCCCTCCTGCTGCTGACCACATGAGATCACTGCTTTGCCCGTGCCAAAATCTGTCCCCTCGCTTCTGGACGTTCACTGGCACTCACTCAGAGCTTAAAAGCGGTGGCCCGCAGGAACAAAGTGAGGGGCATATTTGACCATTTTGGGACTCCACATTGAATCTCAAAAAGAGCCAACGTTAAATTAAAAAAAAAATAGTTTGGTAATGACTTATGGGTTGCTTTGTGACTTGTTTCTTTCAGGTGGCTCGCAACTCTCTCCACAGGCCTGCGGTGATGCGAAGTCTGGCTCAGTTGCAGGTCCTGGACGGCATGACGGTGACCATAGAGGAGAGAACCAGAGCTGAAATTACAGACGCAACAGTGAGGACTGCACACGGCACGAATTAGTGCATCGAAGCTCAGTCTCTGGTCTTCTCATTTAAAGTCAGAAGTGTTTTTTGTCAATCAGCTCACATTTCAGCGTCAGTTTAGCCAGGGAAGGTTGAACAACATTTGCAATGAATTATCATATATACTCAAATAGCGGTTGGCCTACTGTCATCCAATTAAATACAGGTGGTCTACAATGATCCCAACATATTGCTAATATAGTTTAAAGGGGAAGTCAAACTTAACACATTCACTGCCAGCCCAGACAAAAAAAATAATTTGACGTCTTTTTCCGTCAATGGCAGTGAATGAGTTAAACATTTCTTGTCAATAATTGTGATATGTGACATTCTGATTAATATTACATTTGTGGAATATAAATTATTTAGCAAAATCCAACCAGGCGGCCAATTCACCACTTGCTGTCGACTGCAGATGACATCGCAGTTGCTCAGCAGGCAATGACCAATCATAGCTCACCTGTTTTCTGAAGCTGAGCCGTGATTGGTCGTTACCTGAGACCTGAGCAACTATGATGTCATTTTCACTCGACAGCAAGTGGCAAAATGGCCTGCTGCGTTTTGCTGCTTAACTCATATTACACTAACGCAATATTAACCAGAATACCGTATTTAGACGTTTGTAAACTGATGCCGCATTGGAGGATGGTCGGAAGTCGGAATTATCCGAGTTGGTTTTTTCTAGTTCCCACCTGAAAGCATTCTAGGCGAAAGTAAACAACCAAAATGGCGGATATCGATGAATTATGTTTTATTTTGGTCCTCAAAACTCTTGTTGACTCTCCAGCAAACTTACCTTCTCACAATTTTGCTTCATTGATTGTTTTTTTATTTTATTTTTATTTTTTTTTATCATATTTCATAAGCATTCCACATAGTTCAGAGCCCATTTAAAATGTTGCTAACAAAGAAAAAAGAGAAGCACATAGTCAAGTGGATCTTAAGAGTAGGCATTCATTCACCACTAGCCTTGCACATGCATTAAATGTGGTTGTTTCAACCATAATTTTGTTGTACAGTAATTATTCTCTATACTGTTTTCAGTAGACTTCCTTTAATTTCAGTAATTTCAGATATATTCCTGTAATTGACCAACCCTAATGGGCCTCATACACGACCTAGTCCAGCATCACGCACACGCAGCATCCACACAACTAAGGGAAAAAGCACCGATCAAACTCTCCGTCTTAGCGAGTGGCCGGCAATGTAATGAGTGGAGTGGAGCGGCCAGTTGCAGTAATTCTCCCGTAGTCCTGAATTAAAAGCAGCCTAAGCCTGCTGGCATCATCCTGCTGATTAGATGAAATGTGCCCGGCCGATAATGCACCAGTGGATTTACTCCCTATTAGCCAGGTCAACGCGACCCCTTCGCCCGCTAATCGGAGATGTGGAAATGACAGAGACGGGATCCTGAGTTCTCTCATTAGAGCAAAAACCCTGAAAAATGCCATCTGAGTCCTGCTTGCATTTGCTTTTATTTTAATTTTTTAATGTTGCTATTGATGAGTAGTAATGATCATGCCAGACTCTGCTTAGTTGAATGCGCTGTATTTCTTCATGCTTTATGGATGTCTCTTTCAAGCACTGTGAGGAGTGTTGCGGGGCCGCTTGCCTTGAAACCAACCAGCCTGGACTGATGACCTACATGCCTGTACGAGGGATGTCCATGACGGGAATACAGAGCCTCATTCACGGACACGACGTGCTGCCAAGTAACAAAGATGAACCTCAAGTTCAGTACACCCCCAAACGTGAGCACCTTTTTTTTTTGTTTTTTTTGGTGAGCTTGTTACGTTTTTGGTTCACTGAATGTGACTCCGTGTGTTCCCCAATCCCAGACAAGAAGCCCACAGAGAAAAATCCTCCGAGCCTTCATACCGACGTGAGTGCCAGACAGCCCCGAAAAGCACGAAACAACTTGATAGCGACATGTCCCCTTGCCCATGGGAAGTGAGAACACTTATGCAGTACAGGAGCAAAGTACCAGGTTGATGAAATTCTACAAATGTGTTTTTTTTTTTATTGTGATTGAGCAGATTTCCTATGATTTTGCCTTTATACACCACCATAGTGAATGTTAAATAAACAATGAAGATGTGATCAAAGGGTCAAGCTTTTACTAAAATATGAGTTACCATTTAGGTACACTCGCAGAAGTGCACCCTCAGTTAGTAGACAGGAGTTGGATATAGTTAGCTCATCCAAAGAATACCACATCATGTGTCCAAACATCTTTACGGACTTGGCCAAAACAAAAACTCGCATCCAAAACAACCCCTGTAAGACAATTAGCCTGCTTTCGAACGGGCATGTAGTGCATCCATTTTAAATGAATTTCTAACGACCGACTTTATTTTCTGACCGCACATTTGAACCGTGGTAATCTGAGGATGAGAGGTTTTTGGTGTCACTTTTACTGTTATCCCAAACAAGTAGGGCGGAGGGACCCGCCACAGATGTAAGGTTGGCACGCTCCCCGTCCATTGGGTCAGATGCATCCCCCAACAAGTGGATAATCCAGCTTTAGCACACCTCTCTGTGGACAATAATCTGCAATCACTCAGATAAAGATGTAATCTTGAGCTAGGTCCAAATGGATTTCAGAGATTGTCAGTTTCATCATGTTAGCCTCTTTTCCACCAAAAAAAAAAAAAAAAAAGACATCCGCAATGTCATCAAATCGCATGGGATGTAACTGGAAATGAACCGTTCACCTTGTAGGATGTTATTTCTGTTGCACATGGGATTATATATTTCCTTGCTTCCATTTGACTTGTGTCCAGTGGTACAGAACTTAACGCAAACACCAGAGATAGATATGCCCACACATCTGGAAAATTTGGAGTTCAACCAAAAATATTCTGAAAAGTAACACAAAATAATGTCATCATCATCACAGGGAAAAATCACTCAGAGATGAGGAAAAATTAAAAGCCTACATCATTTTTAAAATGTATTTCTTTAAAAAAAAAAAAAAAAAAAATTAAATTAATAATGAAATAATGATCCCCTTTCAATCAATCTTGTGATCCGTTATTATACAAACCAATTTTTTCATAAAATATATAATATAGCTACATTAAAATGATTTAAATTTAATTGTATTCAAATTTAAAATAATATAGAAATGTTTTACAAAAAAAACCCAATAAATTAACCAATTATTTATTGAGGCAAATCAATTTTAAAAATCATTTAAAAATATGAAATAAATACATTCTGATTCACCACTTTGAGGAAAATCAGCAAAAGTAATGGAACAAATATTATAGTGTGTTGAGTGTTGATAATGTAAATTCTCTGTGGACAGGATTAAATACCCAAACTTGGCGAACCGTAATTTTTGCACCTATGATCAAAAGGATTAAAACTACAAGTGTACTGTTTTTTTTTGTTTTTGTTTTTTTTGTTTTTCTTGTAGCGGAAGATGGACATGTGATGACAACCACAGAACCAGAAATGGAATTAATGACTATATATGCTAAGTAATGTATGAGTACATATACACAAATTAATTTTACCAAGCGGATGCAATGTCGAGCATGCAACATACCAGTGAATAGTCCTGTTTTGTAAGTCAAAGTGTAGTACGTTTACTTCATTTTCATTTTATTGAACCTCTTCTTGTTAAAGTCAAATTCAAACCTTGACTGTGTTGTGTCATGTTGAAGAGTTGAACAAATTCATTCTACGTTACACCCATCCATCCATTTTCTAAAGTGTGGACTTTTCATTGTAGGTTATGGGGAGAAAAAAAATAAAAATCAACTTGGAGGTCAACCAGCATCACAGAAAGTTTGCTTTTGACTCAAACGCGTCCTTACTATATGTTTGTTCAGTGTTGCCAGTGTAGACGGGACAAGCATGCGTTTCGCAGGCGGCAAAGAGGGTAAAGCTCTGCCGAAACAAGCTCCGCTAATGCATGTACTTAACGTGACTTAATTTGCGTTAGCTCCCGGCATTACGCGGGGCTAATGACTGCAAGTGAGTGCAACGTCATTACCTTGCTCTGCCCGCCTGACGTGAAAATGGCAGCTGATGGGACTTACATGCACAGATTTGGGGGCTCAGCCCGGGCGCTCTAATGCATGATTACACGTGTCATATTTGTGTAGCACTGTGCAGTATGGATATTTACGTAGGTTTAAATGTGGTTCTTGAGGGTGGGAGTGGCACCATGCTACACAGACTGCAGATACATTTTAGGCCAGAGGTGGCAGTCATGAGTAAAGTGACCAAGTCCACAATGATCCCTGTCAACTCAAAAGATTGTTTTACAATATGTTCTATACACTCCCACTAGTCTATACCCGTTATTCCGAATTAATATTGCATTTGTTGAAACTGGACTAAAACTGAGACTAAATTTTAAAACGGCTAGTTACCTGAGCAACTGTGATGTCATTTTTAGTCGACAGCTAGTGGCAAAATGGCCGCCCCTGGCAATGGATAGAAACAGGTGCGTTACGCTACTTAATTCATATTCCACAAATGCATTATGAATCAGAATACTGTTTCGACTGAATTATTGTCAAGAAAATGGTGGTTCGTGTGACACCTGTGCTCCACAATATGTCTCCTTTTACACATCTGTCAGCGTTTTAACATTAAAATAAAATTAGTCCAAAGACGGTGAATAATTCATGTGTGCCGAGTGAACCTAGCTCTCTCCCTTTCTCTGCGCAGCTCGACCACATGGTTCATAGCTGGTTTAATGGGATGGAATGTGACAGGTTATGTTTTCATCCGCCTGATACGGAGCTGGGCTCAGGCGGGAGAGGGCGGAGAGGGACAGGCCCTGCGCTGATATGATCTGGATTCATAATTAGACGTGTTTGTGCTCGTCATGAATCAGTTATATAGAAGATGCACTTTCCAACCAACCCCCCCTCACCAATACACAGAAGAAAGAACACATGCTCCGTATGGGGGCCCATTACTGCCGGTCCACTGACTTCCTACATTTGCTGTGGGTGTGCATCCGCAGCACCATTAGTCCAAGACTGTGTGAATAATTGCTGAATGGAGCATGTTTTCACTCAGGGTCCAGTGTCGAAGGGGGGGTAACGTCGTGGGTGACATTACAGACATGACGACATTGATTGATGTTTTATTCCGAAGATAACAGCAAGCGCATTGCTCAGAGCGACATGAAACTCGACGCACATTACACATTTATCAGTTTGTATTATGCACTGTGGTTGGAGGTTAAAATGACGCTAACATCAAACCTTAAATAGAAAAGACTCTTGCAGATGCTGCTCATCAGAACAACAGGAATAATTTTTGTTCAGTTGGTGCATATTTTATTTCTACTTTTTTTTCCTGCTGTTTTTTTGTTTTCCTGTGAAGCCCCAGGAATAAAGCAGGTCACATATAGTCACAAGTAATGGAGGGAGGGCCACAATTACACTCAGAAGAAAACATTTTGTTGATGGCATGTTGACACGGCAATTAAATCTTATCTAAATCCAGAGTTGTGATGAGGGATGATTTGCTTTTTTATCCATTTTTAACACTTGTGTGCCATTTATCACAAAACAGGTGGTGTATATAAAAAATGGATTATGCCCTAACAGTTCATTTTTTGCTGTTCCTAATGATTCTTGCATCATAATTAAAGCAGCTGTAGCAAAAAAGAAAAAAAAAGCACAAAAAAAAAAAAAGCAATCATTTCCAACGAATGGTGCACTGGGAGGGATTATAAACTACAATACATGTTGTCGTGACTAACAAGGTTGTTGGTTGTTATGCATTATTTTGTTCTACAAAAGTCAAAATGGCTTTTTTCTGAAGTTGACCAAAAAAAAAAAAAAAAAAGTCTCCTGTGCACATCTTATCTCTTCAAGCACAATGATGAATAACAACAACAGTTTAATCTCCTTTATTCCAGATTATTGTCTTTCTTTGTGTTGATATTGTGGCCATTACCAGATCACTTCATGATCCTTCTTTCGAGGTAAAGTCACTTTCATTTTTTATTTTTTTTTATAAAGAACACAAAAACAAGGATTAAGAATGCGATATATTAATATTCCTGGCATGTCACTTTTGGGGTCAAGTAAGCGCATTACAGTCAGATTTTTATTTTTTAGGTTTTGAATAACTTAATGTGCTCTCTTACATATTAAGATTTCTATGTTGATAAATTATTAAACGTGCAATTATGAATGTGAGGGGGGGGGGTTGGCTTTCATTGTTACAACCAAATCAATCATATGTGCACATCTTTGTCTTAATAACTTGGTGTTAATTATATTTACTAACAGTAAAATCGGCATGACTAAAATATAGAAAGATATTTGTCCATGCATCAATTTTCAACGGCATTTAGGCTCATTAATGAAGGTCGCAGGTCGTCCTATCCCATATGACCTTTGGGCAAGGGTGGGGTACACCCCGGACTGGTCGCCAGTCAATCGTATACATTAATTTTTGCGGTTTGAGATTTTGGGAGAAAACCAGAGTATCCTGTGAAGCAAGCACCTGGAGAACATGCAAGCGCCACACAGAAAGGCCAAAACCAAGACTCGAACATGGAACCTCTCAACTCAGACAGACATTGTGACCACTACTACACAGTTCTGCCATGTGTGAGTCACATTGCCTCGTATTTTATGATGATGAGTTAAGTTTGTTATTGATTTCAATTACCCCCTGGGAAAACATGCATTTTACAGAATTTCTGAATGAAACTACATACTTTACAATATAATAATACTTTTTTTTTTTTTTTTGCACAAATATTCCCGGTCCAGTTACTTTCTTTTTTCTTTTTTCTTTTTTTTTTTTTTACTTACTTTAATAGATCAGACTTGCTAACCATACTTTACCTTGATGCCCAATCTTTTTTTTTTTTTTTAAGCGAACAATATTAAAATGAAAATTGTTGTTTTTAGTCGTATATATGCATATTCCTGTCGTCATATAGATATTTTAAAGCTGTGTAAATTCTTGTAGCGTCTTTGTTTTGCTGATGCAGTGAAGGTGGCCGTGTAAGAGGCGGAGCTATGTTAGCTCATATCCAATCAGAGTGCTAGTGCCACCCTTTCCTTTACGCTCATTGGCTCAGAGCTGCTGCGTGCATTCTTGTCGGTGTTGCTTGGTTTTGTAGCACTCGGCTAACGGCTAACGCTCACAATTTTCGTAATTTTTTTTCGACAGTAACATCAATTCTGTTGAATATCGCGTAAAGTTTCACTTTGGTGGAGGATTCCAGGGTTTAAGGTAAGCTTACACCGCGCCAGCGACATCGTAGCTCGTCATATTGCCGCAATGTATGTCAGTAACATCAAGCTACTAGTCAGGCTTTCATGGAGGCTGGCTAACAAAACAGCTAACAAAACCGACACGAAGGTAACAGAAGTCAATTAGCTTTGTTTTTGTTTTTTTAACGATGGTTTGTTTAAATGTTTTCCGGCTTCGCTTGGACATGTTAGCACATCTTTACTCCTGCTAGTTGTATGTTATGTTTTATCAATTTTGTGGCTGTTGCTATACAGGTGACAGCAGTGTTGTTTTCCAACCTTTAGTGAGCAAAAGCGAATATTATGCATAAGAAAATCTGATCACACTTCACCAAGGGGAAAAAAAAAAAACATCATTAAAAAAATGATGCATACCCTGGTTATATTTTTTTTACCCTATGCTCTCTATCTAGTGGAAGAGCATTTATTGGTCTGCTTGTACACGTTACGTTGCTCGAATAGATTAATCAGTTATTTAATCAATATTTAATCAAATTGTTTATTTAACCAGGAAAATAAAAAGCAGACCAAGGACTCTGGCCATGACGTCACAACAAAACAAAATATGCATAAAAGACATAGTAGGGCTATAAATACAGTAAAGGTAAACAAAAATCACATAAAAGAACACAGTACAATAGCAATCGCACAGCACAACTATTGTTTTTAGATGACCATCCACTCGGAATGGAGTATAGTAAACAGACTGAAATGTACAAAATTTAAGCACAACAAACAGCAGTCTAGCGCATCACAACACAATGAGGAAAATTTTCATTGTGCACAGAAAGTACTACATGCGCAACTGGTTTAAAAAATAAAAAAAAATCAGCAACTTTTGAGTTTAAAACTACACAAAGAGACCAACAAGGCCAGTTTGAGTCTACTCTGAGGGTCATTCCAGGACCAAGGGCCAAAGTAAAATCTCTTACTGGCCCTTATTTTGCACTTCACGCTGATGGATAGAAATGTATAGAGTATTTTATATATTTATGCTGTGCTTAAAAAATATAGTCAACATCTTTACATGTTTCTTTAATTTATTGTTAAAGGGTACATGGAAAGTGGGACAAAAACTTTGATTATTTTTCTAAATTGTTTAGTCTTAGTTTTAATGAAGTACATTTTAAAGCATGTGAGTGGTAAATTTAAAGAAGTGTTTTGGTCTTACCATATCTCAGATTTGCACCACACATTTATGTGATACTGACCAATGCATTTTTCATGTGTCCTTTGCCTAGTTGAAGTTGTGATTCATCTTCGCTTCCCAACATGGTAATGTTGACTGGAAATGTTTCTTCAGCTGCATGGAGATGACCTGCCACCCTTTCGGGAATGGTCAGAATGGGGCCAGATGTGCCCCTTCTCAATGAGTACAAGCAGGAGTTCTTCTGGAAGCGCTTCCCCCAAACGGTATTGGGGGGCCCGCGTTTCAAGTTGGGCTACTGCGCGCCGCCGTACGTCTACGTCAATCAGGCCGTCCTCTTCCTGACGCCATGGCTTTTCGGCGGCGTCGGCACGCTCCTCTGCCAGTTGCAGCTTCTCCAGGAGCTGCACGCCGCCATGCTCTCCGGCGCGCTGATGTTCGCGGCGGCGGCCGGCGTCCAGGCGGTGGCGCTGTATGCCGGACGACGGAGCGGCGCCGTGGAGAGACTCGGGGCGCCAAACACCCTAGTGGATGAAGAGGAAGTGGAGTTTACTCACTGCGTCAGCCCAGAGACGGTCCGATTCATTGCCCCCGGGAAGAGATTTGGGCTGAATGTGGTGATGCATACGGTACTGGCCGGCCTGCTGTGTGGTTTCGGGACGTGGTACGTGCTCCTTGACAGACTGACCGCTCTGTACAGCAGCATAAGTGTGTCCCTGGTCGTCTTTGTTTTAAGTTGGGTGACTGTGTGCATAGCGGAGTATTCCCTCATTGTGAATACGGCCACAGAGACGGCTACTTTCCAGGCGCAGGACACTTATGAGATTACCCCACTCACCCGACCCCTCTACATTTTCATTTTCATTGTTGTGGACTTGACTGACAGGTGAGTAACTTGGAACCAGCTAATTGCATTGACTCAGTCAAATCTGACTTTTTTGTTTTTGTTTGTTTGTTTTGTACTTGATCTTTTTTAGGTTCTCTGGTCCAGTTCCAGAGCTCCAACTTGCCAGTCAGGTCCTGCATGTGCTTTTCCTCTTCCTACCTCTGCTGTGGGCACTGGGCATACTACCTCCCCTGGATGCTTTGTTCCTCTGGGGCATGGAGCAGGTGCTTGTGTTTGGATTAGGAGGCTCCCCCATGTCCAGTAACTTCAGGTTTGTGTTGGTGGAATAGGATATACAAGAGACTAGGGGTGGGAACCTCTGGGTACCTCACGATACGATACGATATCATATAGTTTTAACGAAAATCTACTAGCGTAATATTAGCAATAGCATACTGTGGATGTGAGGCGCCATAGATGGTTTAATGGAATTTAGCATAGATTTTACAGTAATTGTGACCCTTTAAGTCAAGTTGCACACGGAGGAGAAACTACAGTGATTGTATATTCGCAGTCAGCACTTGGAAATTTGCATATTCAGTTATTTGTTTGTTTGTTTTTTTGCATTTTCCCTTCTATTATTTTATTATTGTTATTTTTACTTTTTTTTAAAAAAAATTTAATAAAAACATTTGCTGTTTATTAGCATTTTTGAGGATTTTTAGGGGATTTCGAAAAAAAAAAAAAATTTATTTTTTCCAAAAACATTTGTTTTGGTGGCGAAATTCATCAAGGAGCCACTCAGAGCGTCTGCCATTTGCCCATCCCTGCTGCTCTAAATTTCCTTCAGTAGGCCTCAATGCTGTCCAGTTTGTTGTGGCACAACATTGCACTGCACACAAAGTGCGCACCTCAAAAATTGGACTTGCCTGTATCCTGTATGAATCCATGAAAAAAATGTTTGAAACATTAACTGCAATATAGCTGTATTGTACAATATTTTCTCTGATGTCTTAGGTCACTATTAATTTTGTTTTAATTACCTTTTTGGCTTGGTAGCATAATAAATAACAGGGTACATACAGTTAGCAAGATTATACAAAAAAATGTAACCCATTTGTACAATATTTTAGTGGGGCGAAGGTCAAAGAAGATCACCTTAAATATTGTAGGTGTTATGAGATACTTGTATGAACTTGTTTGTGTTTATGTTGCTGCCCTCTTAGGTTGCTTTTGATGTTTTGCGTTTCCGCTGGCGTGGCTGTGTGCAATTACTTCATCCCATCAACACTGGGAGTCGTCCTCTTCTCCACCGCCATGGGATTCCTGCTGAGTTTGGACCTCAGCCAGGTCGGCGCCCTCTGCCGTGCTCCCCGGGCCGAGTGCAGGGACCACGGCCTGCGGCGAGGCAGGTCGCCCCCGCCGCCTCTCTCCAACACCTTTGGCTGGAACCTGGGTTGCAGTGAGGTCTCGTCGTACGCCAGCCTGTTGTTGGCGGCCCTTGCGGAGGCGGGCCTGTTGCATCACTTCCACGGTTCGGCTCAGTCCCCCAGTTTGGTCAAGGGGCCCCAGGCTCCTGTCAGCTACCTCCTCCTGGTCCTCTTCTCCCTCTGCTGGCTTCTCAGAGAGATCCAAGGGGCATACGTGTGTGCCGGTTTATTCCTCAATCCCGTGTACCCGAAAGGCATGTCCAGTGTGCAGGCTTTCAAACAGAAGAACCGAGGCTTGTTCATTGCGGCAGCCATCAGAAGAGTCCTCCTTTATCTTGGTGAGGTCATGGTGAAATCCGTTAGTACAGCTCAGGAATGAACCACACTGTGACCGTTTATTTGTGTGTGTTCACAGTGTCTCCGTTCGCATTGATTGCTTTCCTGTCAATGGACGAATCCCTGCAGCAGCTTCATGGGGTTCCTCTCAGTGTGGGATTTACACGAGCCTTCAGAGTGGTAGGTGCACAAAACAATAGAAAGATTTCTTCATATGTTGACTGGTTGCCGATTTATAATGAGCGCAGATATGTTCAAAGGAAAACTGCAGTTAATTCTTTTTGTGGTTTATTTCACGCAAACCATTTAAAAAAAAAATAAATAAATATTAGTATTTGTCAAATCAATATATTTGTTGCATATGTTTACTTGCAGGTAGTTAATTTTCATCAAACATTTTAAAATTTAGTATGTTTTAGTCCAGTTTCAATCGCACTAGTTGGTGAACCTCATCCAGTTTTTTTATTTGGTGGACTATAAATCTCGCATTTTTGTCTTTATTTTAGTCCAAGAAAACATTTGTTTTGTTTTATACAATATATAATATATATATATATATATATATATATATATATATATATATATATATATATATAAATTTTATCAGCAGATAATGTTCAACATTTTGGATCACATAAAATTTCACGTAATTTTTATTTTTTATTTTTTTTGATAAAAAACAACTTCACACGCAATTACAGTACAGTATATCAACAAGTAACTACTATGGCTCCATGCTACGAGCTAGTAAATTAGCCAGCATTAGTTAACTGTCCGATTAACATTATTTTTACAATGTAGTAGCTGTTGGATTAATGTTATGTTATTACTATAATTTACTTTTTTTTTTTTTCTGTTTTACCTTTCACCATGAATCTACCTTCTGTTCCATGTGTTTGCGCATGTTGCACTCGCTAGCGGCAGACTTGAAAGGGGGTGTGTCACTGTGTCACATGACCTATCATTTTCGTCTCGTCTTTGTTCATGAACTAAAATGTCCCCAGATTTTAATAGTTTTTATTATTTGTACATACAGAGTCAGGCAAAATGATCTGCCACATTTGGCGGTTTAATAAAAGACAAAAAGTAAAGAAAAAAGTGTTCTTATTTTCGAAAAGTACGTCTAATGCCATTTTTTTTTTTTCATATAATGCCTTTTTGTTTTGTTTCTGTATAGTACATTTTCGTCTCTGCTTCATTAGTTGACAAAAATGCAGACTGATTTAGTCCCAGTTATTGTTTATTAATGAGCGTTTTACTCTCGTCTAGTTTTCATCCGGTGAAAAATGTGTGTTGACGAAAATATTTTTGTTTAGCTTTCATTAAGGAAATTAGCACTACTTGCAGGCATGGCAGAGCTCAGAGGACGCTTTATTGCAAATGGTTGTGGTGGTGATTGTGCGTCTTGCGGCTGGAAACAACAAGCTGCCTGGCTGGGACAACCTGGGCACAGGAATTCAGCTTCTACTGGTGAGGACGACAACTACTACTTTCCTCCTGTAGAGCTTGGCAATCAATCTAAATGGCATCATGTTAATTTGCTGACACCAAAATTTGTTTTATACGAAGTGATGATGTTCCGTTCGATAGGTTGGCCTGCTGATGGATCGACTGAGCCAATTCCTGGCCAAGTTGAAGTTCACCCTCACTGTGTTGGTGACATCGTGGACCGAAAAGAAGCAGCGACGTCAATCGGCCGGAACCCTCCTGGCGCTCAACGCCTCCCTCTGCCCGCTGCTTTTGGCTGTAGTGACCCTGTCTGCCCTGCTCTCCGCCCCCTTGCTCCCGCTCTTCACACTCCCCATCTTCCTGGTGGGCTTCCCCAGGCCGCAGCGCAGTTGGCCGGGGCCCGTCGGTACCGCCTGTCCGTGCCCAGACTCCATCTTCTACCAGCAAATGAGCGGAAGTCTTGCTTCTGCCCTGAGGACGGCCTTTGCAAGAGGGTCTCTGGGTTAGTTACTCTGCATGCCTCCTAAAAATCTTCATTAGCAATACATTCACTTCAACAGGTTTGACTGACAATTATTAGTTATTGTCATTTGGAATACATTTTAGCAATCCATTTTGCAGGTGTGCAGAACAAAGTCTAAAAATGAGTTATAGACCGATAATCGGCATCCGATAAAGCTGATATCTCATTGAGCGGTTAATGCTTGCGAACGTTTCGGGTTTTCATCAGGATATATAAGATGTTCAGACAGTTTTTGCTAAAATGTGTCGCTCAGTGAGATACAGAACTTTTCATTCATGTATTTATTTAAATTTACACTTTACTTTATAAAAGATGATGTTGACAATGGGAACTCCGAACACTTTTTATTTCATTTTCTGTTTTTTTTTTTTTTTTTTTTTTTTTTTTTTTTTAAGAAATGATGTTGAAATTTAGAAAAACTTTTATTTATTTTTTTTACAGTAGAAAACTCTAGGGACCTATTTACTAATTTTTGATTTAGCCTAACACATGCTGATGACCCTGGAAGCTCCCTGCGATTTTTGTTATACCTTTTAAACAACACTGTATATTCTTTATATGTTTATTATTGGCAAAGGGATGCAACAGGTGCCATAAAAATACAGCTGCTGCTTTTTTTGTGTGTAATTTTTGACACGAATATTGTCTCTTTTGCAAATGAATATTGGCTTATAATATTATAATAATAATATATAATCAGTATTGGTATAAACCCTGGGAAAAAAACACAAGTATCATTACTAAAAATGACCCATTATGTTTCACATAATGTTAAACGGTTTACAAAGCCAAGCTAACTTTTCATCAAATGTTTTAGTTTTTGGTTCAAATGGGTTCTTCCCTCTATCATAAGACGCCAGAAGGCAAAAAGGGAATCATTACAAATGAACAGCTGATTAATAGAACTACCAAAGTCACATCAGGTCAGTCATGTTGTTTCTCGTGGGCTGTGTAGAATTCAGTACAAGCACTTTGTTGATAATCACAGTCAAGTGATGTCGGTCTGAAGTGTCCCTCGCTTTTGCTTACACTGGAGGGTGTGCAGCGAGCGGTAAAGGGGGTCCCCTCTTGTGTCACTTCCCATCACATTGTGACACGTTGCCACGGGACGTGACATTATCCCTGAGCCACCGAAAACAAAAGGCCTTCTTTTCATCAGCGCCCTGCCCCCAAACATGAATACTCACCATCTGCTAATGGAAATTCAAGGGCAAGCAAAGAGAAAGGAAACCATTTCGAACAATCTGTATTGGAATGAATATGCACAAATTGTCTGTTCTAGTTTGGTTTTGCTTCTTGAAATGATTTTTTTTTTCGCCTCTCGCAGGTTCTTTAGCACCAGGCTCTCACTTTCTGGGCCGCTTTCAGGACCGCATGGTTTGGATCATGATTTTGGAGAGAGGTTACGGCTACTGCACTGTCAATATTAAGGTACACTTTGTTTGAGACTCCGTGATTCAATTCATACAGTTTCACATTTAAAAGGGAAGTCGGTATAGTAAACATTTCTTGACAATAATACGTTATATGTGAGCTCACTAGTTTAAACATGACATTCTGATTGATATTACTATTGTGGAATATGAGTTAAGTAAAATTGAGCTGTTTTTATACATCTCGGGGTGGCCATTTTGCCACTTGTTGTTGAATGAAGGTATCATTGTTGCTCAGGCAACGACCAATCACAGCTCACCAGTTTTCTGAAGCTAAGCTGTGATTGGTTGTTACCTGAGCCACTGTGGCGTCATTTTCATTCGACAGCAGGTGGCAAAATGGCCGCCTTCTGATATTGATACAAACTTCTGGATTTTGCTGCTTAACTCCTATTCCACTAACACAATATTAACCAGAATACCGTATTTAGACCAGAGGGGCTGCATAGAACATATTATTGCCAATATTTATTTTTTTCTTTGACTTCCCCTTTAATGGAATTTTGAAGTAAAAGTGTCATTTAGGAATTATGCCACTACGGCTAGTACCTCCATTTTAGGACTCAAGGGTATTTGGACAAGGTGACGAAAATAAAGATTAACTTTGCTTGATTATGGAAAAAATAATTACAATTATTATTGGCAATAATAAAAATCACGATTATTCAAACGATTATTTTATTTAAAAAAATAAATGTATGTATTTAAAAAATACAATAAAAAAATAAAATAAATAAAAATGAAAATAAAGATTTGTTGGTACAAAACAAGAAAATTTTTAAGTATTTAAAAATATTAAAAAATAGAAACTGTAATTATGTACGTTCCTTTTGGACCAAATGGAATTTATAATAATATATATTTATAATTTATATTTATTTATGTTGGCAAAAACTAGACGTTGGAGTGCAACATGTGCACTGCGCAGTCGGACAATCATTTATTTTTTTGGTACAAAACAAGAAAATGTTTAAACGTAAAAAATAAAAAAAAATATTAAGACAAATTTCTTTGAAACTATAATTATGCAAGTTCCTTTTAGATGAAACATAATTTATAAAAGTTACATTTAAAAATGTTCAAATGTATAAATAAATTAAAAAAACAACTTTTTTTTTTTGTACAATTATGCTGATTTTGTAATTGTGGAGTGTAATAATTGAAATTGTAATTGAATTTCGATTAATTGCACAGCCTTATAGTACTAAAATATTTTCAATAGTTAGTGCTTGAGGTCTGTCGATATTACCAAGTTGCAAATGTTCTTCCTTTGTCAGTCTTTCCCTGAAGTCACCTTGAGACCTTTTTGTAGAAAAAAAAAAAATTGTCCCGAAACGATGCCTGGTGTTGGTACTTGTCCACCAAATTTATTACGCTGGCATATAAAAGGAAAATCTTCCAAATTCCATCATTGTCCAAATTGTTGTGGGCCAAATTGTGGGTGTGTGTGCTTTTCACAGGGTTTGGAGCTCCAGGAGACATCTTGCCACACGGTGGAAGCGCGTAGGGTGGACGAGGTTTTCGAGGCTGCTTTCGAGCGTCCGGAGCGTCTGGGTCTGACCCAAGGTTTCAACCTGCACTGGGCCAACGCCCTCACGCCTTGCGCAGTGCTGGTTGTGCGCGTCTACTCTGACGCCCGCAACGTCCTCTCGGGCATCATCGACTCTCACGACAACCTGAGGAAGCTTCAGGATGACTTTCTGAAAGCCTTGGTGTGGTTGCTCCTGCGTTATTGCGTCAAGAAGCATAAAGGCTCTCTGTGGAGCTGCGAAGAAGGGACGGGAATCGGCGGGCGGAAATCGCAATCTTCCCAGCAGGCGCAGACGACGTGCATCCAACCACCCGAGGCCGTCGTGGTGGAATCCAAGGTGTCTTCACTTCGATTCAGACAGGACAGCTCCAGCATGACGTCCTTTGGCGACTGGTCGGATGAGGATGATCTTTTTGGACCCCAACCGGCCAGGCGAACGGTTGCCTTGGTGACGGCGGAGGCCCAGTCTGGACACACAATGCTGCAGACTGGGGCCTCTCTCCCGGGGTCTGTGGAGATGGACAGTCTGTTTGAAAACATGGCCCTCTCCGCCCTGCAGCCTTTGCAACCTTTAGGACTGGGCATCGGGATGCCGGCGGTGGACAAGGGTCACAACCAGGAGATCTTCAAAGAGAGCCCGGGCTCGCTCCGCCAGCTGACGTTCAGCTGCCCCCAGTCCGAGGTGTTCAACCTCCCGACGGGATGGAGGACGGCGCCGTTGTTACCGAGCAGGCTGCTGCAGCTGCGGCCGTTATTCCCCGAGGACTGGTTCAGGTTCGCCCTGGGCCAGTTCGGGCCCGTCGTGCAGACGGAAGCCACCGAGGACATGACCAAAGCTCTGAAGGAAGACGAAACCTTGAAGGACCTCCACGCTCAGGTGGCCCTCTCGTGCCTGGTGTCGCTCGGCGCCGAGTCGGCCTTCACCAGCCCCAGTTACATCTACAGGCTGTACTGCGGTGACGTGCCGTGGACGGAGGGACTCGAGTGGCTGTCCGCCAGCAAAGAACTTTATCAGCTCGCACTTCGGGCTTTCAGGTAAAAGCTTGTGATTTTATATTTATTTTATTGATTTTTTTGAAAGCTATTTTTATGGAGTTTTTATCCATTTTATTGGGTGGCCATTTTGCTACATTTGCTACAATTTATTTATCACGGTGCTTTGGTCCAGTGGCACAGAGAAGCATCAAGTTTGAAAATTCACATCAGCCAGTTTACATGGATATGTTGCGCTTCAAAGTCACTGCCGTCATTGATTGTCTGGTTTGCATCAGATTTAGTTTCAAGCTCCTGTTCGACCAAGCCAGCCTTGGGCCTATGGAGTCCCCTGAGGAGATGTTCAGTGCCTTGGAGGAATATGAAAGGGACTGGTACATTGGATTGGTGTCCGAGAAAGGCTGGCATGACAGCGTCCTTCAGGAGAAGCCATTCCTCTTCTCTCTAGGTCATGACCTCTCCATGGTAAGCACACATCATTTCCATTTCACATCTTTTCCAGCAATACAGGTCAGTAGAGCTGATTGTCAGTCATCCACAGGGTACGTACACTGGGCGAGTGCTGTCCTTGCAGGAGCAATTGGTGCAGGTGGGCCGACTGAACGGAGAGGGGGTGAGAGGTCAGTGGGCCAACCTGTCCTGGGAGCTCCTGTACGCCACCAATGACGACGAAGAGCGCTACAGCATCCAAGCTCACCCCTTCATGTTAAGGAACCTGACTGTCCAGGCGGCGGACCCCCCTCTGGGGTACCCCATTTACTCATCAGCACCCCTTCACTTCCCCTGCCTCTGACCACACAGGTGGGGAGAGCTTTTTTTCACTTCACAAGGTTACATGTTTTACCAATGAGGACAACAGGGATTATTATTTCCTTAGAATGATGGAATGTTGACAACTTGGTTTAATATTTGCATTTATTTATCACGGTGCTTTGGTCCAGTGGCACAGAGAAGCATCAAGTTTGAAAATTCACATCAGCCAGTTTACATGGATATGTTGCGCGATTTATCGTCCGATTTCCGGGAAAAAGGCATTGATCGGCTTGGCGATCAATGCCTTTCATTGCCGATCACAAAAAAAAACGATCTGCGCAGCCTGCAGCCAACTAGCCCGTGTGCAGTGTCGCATCCCCTTCCCCTTTGCTTAACCGTGCACGGGCGTACGGCAAACCAAACATGTTGCCGTGTGGAGTGTTTTTTTTTTTCCATTTTGGAGTGTGCACTCATGGATAATTACAATCGGCAGCATAATAAAACCTGATGGGAACACCCCTATACATGATACATACAGTGGTACTTGAAATGTTGATTGGGGATTAGATTTAGTAAACGCACAATGGTTTGGGAGTTAATGATTTTAACAGACTTCCCTCCACCAAACAATCTTCAAATGACCTCTCTTCCTGCTAAAAAGGGAAACTAAACCATTATGTTGTCAAAAATATCAAGGATGTGCCTTGGGTATGTCATGCTGTACGCGTTCAGTGCAATTTGTTTGTTTACAGTTCACTTGTTTACAACTTTAAAATAATAGTTCAACAATTTTGATTGGTCATAGTCATGTACATACTGTTCATTTTTATATGTGTATCTGTATATAATAAAATGGCTTGTAAGAAGCTGAGAGAAACAATTTTTTTATGAGGTCTTCACCTTGGTGAAGTAAGCAACGTCTGCATCCTGGCAAAGGAAAAAAAAATACAAATGAGTGTTGATGGTCAATATAAGTAGGGTGTCCAAAACATGTTCATTGTTTTACTGGCCATATTGTATGGACTTAAAAAACAAAAAACAAAAAACCATTAAATATAAAATCATTTAGCAGCATAAAAGAAATCTTGCCATAAGCCAGCGACCAGCTTAAACTTTGTGCATGGACCTGAGCTGTTACTGCCCAGCAGAGGCCACCCGACACACTGGCCAGTCAGTGAGCATTGGTACGGCGCGTGTGTGTAGTTGGCAGGAGCTTGGGAAGATGTCATCCACCTTTTTTTAATCGAATTAGCAAGGTCACAAACCTCTGCAGCATGATGGAACGTTCTAAGAATTTCTGTTCACGGCGTGATAAATTCTCCATTGGTAGTTGCAAGGTCAGCCGTATAGACTGTAACAGTCAGTAGCATCATGCTGATCCTTCCTTTCATGTCAAAGCCTCTTCACACAAGTAAACAGACTACATTGGCGCTTGAGGTGTACGCAGAGGAGAAAATCACAACGGCTCTCTTTTGGAAAGGAGATGTTGATCGCAACAAAAGTTCAGAGTTTTGTCAAATAATGCTAGCGCTCTTGTAAATTTCTAAAATGGCTACTGTGGTGGATCAAGGCCTTGCTCAACAACTAAACACACAAGCTTTAAAAAGCGACACACAGTATATGCCATCTTATATTTATAAATACACTTACCACGCCAGATCTGAAATTCTGCACCCTTTTCTTGCTCAGGAAGTTTGTGATGAACCAAGCGAAGGTTGGGGTGTATTGCCAGGCATAGTAGAAAGCCAGAAATGGTTGCTGCGCGATCCACATTTCCTTGACACCGTTGGCAATGCCCGCCAGCATTAAAGACACACAGCGACTAGTGCGCATCTTGTGTCCCTGGTAACCAGGTGAAACCACGGGCTGAAGAATGGATACCAGTTAGTCAAAACATTATTTAATTATTATTTTATTTTTTTTTATTTGATAATTATTTTTTTTTAACCTTGTGCAGATCTTCAGTGAAGGCATTTTGTGCTATGAAGGATTGCACAGGCCCTGGACACACTGTGCTGATGAGTATATTAGGGTAGTCGTAGAGCTCAGTCCGAAGGGAATTAAAAAAGCCCTGAGGAGAAGAAAAAAAAAAAAAAAAAAAGTTGAATTTTCCATTCAGTTCTGTGTCCCACAAATGAAATGCACGCTCAATCGTCAAGTTCAGGTCAGGTGATTGCGTAATATTCCGCTTCTTTGCCTTAGAAAAACCCCTTGGTCACTTTTGTTGCATACTTCGGGTTATCATGCAAAAGTACTGACATTTTCTACTTGAGTACAGTACAAATACTTGTGTAATAAACAACTTTGGTAAAAGTACTCTCAAATAATTATTCAAGTAAAAGTACAAAATTACAGGCTCTGAAATGAACTTGCTGTCAACTGATGATGACATCACAGTAGCTCAGGGCTCAAGTAACGACCAATCACGGCTCAGCTTCAGAAAAGAGATGACCTGTGATCTGAGCTGTGATTGGGCATTACCTGAGCCATGAGCAACTGTGATGTCATCTTTAGTCGACGGCAAGTCTATGATTGGTGGGTGGATTTTGCTGCTTAATTCATATTCCACAAACACAATATTAATCCGCATGCCGTGTTTAGACTAGTAGGCTGCATAGAACATATTATTGTAAAAAGTATGGATCATGAATACTTTTGCCACCTGTGTGTACAATTAGCATGAGTGCTTTGGTTACCATGACACAAGATTGACCTCTCCAAGTCAGTATTTAGCATTGTGTTAATTAAAATGTGAGCCGTACGGTGATATCTCTGCAACATATATTTTGTGTCTAAAGAATAATTATTCAAGTGGACGACATACTCGCTGACAAATTACACAGCGCCTATTACAAACATGATTTGAGAGCATTTCCATCTAATTAATCAACAATTCTTCACTAATTTAGCGACCAGTTTTTGTGTAACCATCACCTGAAGAGCATGTTTGCTGGCGGCGTATCCCGACGCCAGGGGCGCTCCCGCGAGGCCCAGGACGCTGCTGACGGTCACGACGCTGCCGGTGCCGCGCTGCGTCATGTGAGGCAGCACCTGCTTGGTGAGGGACACGGTACCCAGGAAGTTGAGCTCCATCAAAGCCTGGTAAACGTCCACGCTCGCGTCCAGGAACAGAGAGCGCTGGCTTCGGCCGCCGTTGTTTATCAGGATGTCAATCTGGAAGGTGGGATGAGTTTTAGAATGGGTGACCGTTTGACTTTTGAATATCAATCGGTTGGACTGTGAGGTCCAATGTAGCACATCATCATCAAGAAAAACTAGTCATACTTGTCCAAAGTACTCAATTGCAGCTTGCGTTTTGGCTTCATGGGTTGCCCTTTTCAACAAATCCAGCGGAAGAATGAGAATATCCTCATCCGCCAATTCCGAGGACTCTGAAGGGATATATATATATATTAAAAAAAAAAAGGGGGATCTAGTGACAGTGAGGAATGTATAAAAGTCCAACTTAAGTCAAGGCAAAAGTCTCTGTAGGGATGTGATATCATCCCTGTAACCAGGAACAAGCGATATGGCTGTTTTTGTGCTAACGTGTTTTTGACTGATATTAATGACCAAGGGATGAAATAATTATTTCCTCCACATATCCTGCCAAATATCTAAGTAAGTGTAGTCTCACCCAAGCATTGCCGTTTCACCCTCTTGAGCTCATCCTCACGGCGGGCAGACAGAATGAGACGCGAGCCACAGCGAGCCAGCTGGTAGGCCAGCTCCTCTCCGATGCCGCTGGATGCTCCGGTGATCCACACCACTTGACCCTTCAACTTCACTTCTGATTAGTCAAACAAACAAAAGCACTCGTGAACATACGTTGCGAATTAGTTTCACTTAAATGAACAAAAAAGGAAGAAAATAAACATTAATGAGCTCGATTAATCGATGGGGATAATAGGCAGAATACTCGATTCTACAAAAATATCTGATAGCCCTCCAACAGCCCATGTTCGCAAAAACGCAAAATTCAGACGCCGCTAGTTGGGATCTAGTCCAGGGGTGGCAAACTGCGGTCCTCGAGGGCCGGTGTCCTGCAGGTTTTGTAGATTTCCCTACTCGAAGTGCAGCTGATTCCAATTAACAGGCTCGTTATCAGGTTTCTGCAGAGCTTGCTGATGAGCTGATCATGAATCAGCTGTGTTGAAGAAGGGAAATATCCAAAACCAGCAGGACTGCGGCCCTCGAGGACCGGATCTCGCCACCCCTGATCTAGTCGGTCCTCTTCACAGATTAGAGTTGCTTTATTCCCTTCTTCTAAACTGGATATACACTGTAGCACTCAAACCCTTTCATCTGATATAATCCTTTTGTTTATTTAGAAACATCACAGACAGACTTATGAGTTATGACAAAGCAATTGAACAGCCACTTTTAACTAATACGCGTATTTACAAGCATACTGGGAAGTGCGTGGCTTCACCATGGGTACAATATTAAGACATACTTGGAATGAATAGTCTTGAATAGCATAAATGTGTGGCAGACCATTACAAGGCTAACCACAAGAACACTTCTGTAAATCGTTGTGATAAGGGATCGAGAGGGTTGTGTAAGGAGGATTCACACAAACAATTTCGTGCCAACGCTTTCTCGAGATTTTAAAGTTGACAAATGACACAACTCGTCAAAAAAGTGCGAATGGTGTCCCTCACCTGACTTTGTCCCGAGGACACTTGCCCACAGCAACGTAAAATCTGCATCCGCGAAGAAGAATGTCAGCAAGTGAATGAATACATAAAGTAATATCAAGTAGTACAGCGCAGATAAAATGGAGAAATCCATAGCTGCATTGGTGCCTGTGGTGCCGTTAATAAATTGCGTTGTTTTAGAGCTGCAGTCACTCGGATAGATTGCAAAACTAACACTTGACAAAACAAAGTAACAAACCCGTGGACGGATGTTGCGTCACTTCCGGTTATAAACACGAAAGCGCTGGAGCCTTTATGTTTTGTTAGGGATAGTTCACATTTATAAATGTATATTATATATTTAATCCCATTATTCAATTATCTTTATTGAGAGACATGTATTTTAAGTCTCTTAAAATTAATAAATAAGAAATGTAAGTCAATAACTGCTATTCATGCAGAAATATTTATAGACTTTTACTGTGCGTTTTTTTTTTTTTTTTTTTTTTTAATGTATTTATTGGCAACCATTTCGGGTGTACCCCGCCTACTGCCCAAACCAGCTGGAATAGGCTTCAGCACCCTACGCGGCCCTTGTGAGGAATAAGCGGACACGAAAATGGATGGATTTTATGATTTAAAGACACCTCATTTTATTGCTGTCATATAACATCCACATTTGATTCATAACGTTCGAGAAGTATTTGAACACATACTTTTGGTTATTAAAAGTTTACCTGAACAATATACAAGGTGGGTAAAAGATTAGCCTATATTTCAACTTTAACCTTCATTGAAGCATTTGTTTTCAAAGGTTTTAATTAATTCAACACTGTCCAACAATGTGATAGCTAGAAAAAAAAAATAGAATAATCAAGCTAATTGTTGTTTTCTGATCTCTATTGTTTGGTCTCTTTTGTGTGAGCAAAATTGGTCTTTTAATAAAGAGAACTGTAACATACATAACAACTACCAAAAAACAATGGTGCAATCAAGCCCAAAGTGGTTTACAACAACAAAAAAGTATTTACATTATTGGATTGAAAATGAAAATCCAGAGACCAGAGAACTAAAATGGAAAATTGTTTGTGTCATTATTAGTTTCTTTTTCCATCCATCCAAACATCCATCCATTTTCTGAACCGCTTGTTCCTCACAAGGGTCGCGGGGGTGCTGGAGCCTATCCCAGCTGGCTATAGGCAGCAGGCGGGGTACACCCTGAACTGGTTGCCAGCTAATCGCAGGGCTAGTTTCTTTTTGTCTTTTTTTTATTTTAAACTCTTCTTACAGGCTCCTTCCTTCCTTCCTTCCTTCCTTCCTTCCTTCCTTCCTGCTTCCTCTTCCTTCTGGGCTTAATTTGTTCCTTCCATAACATCCTTTTTTCCTTCATTTGATCCTTAATTATTTCCTTTCCTCTCCACACTTGTTTCCGTTCTTCCTTTAATACATCATTATTTTCCACCTTCCTTGTTTGCTCCTTGCCTTCGTTCATTCCTTCAGGTTTTAAGTCTTTCCTTCTGTGCTTCCACACGTCCCTAATTCACCCTTTTCTCCTTTCCTTCCAGTATATTGTATCAAATTTCCATATATAATACAAAAAATGTAAACAGCTGTGTCGATGGCGCTCCGAAAATGCGTTTCAGTGCATCCGAATCCGTCTGCGCAGACGCGGCTCGGAGCCTACTCGCTTTGAGCGAGTGTGTCTTCGGTGTTGAGGGATGATGTCATGTTTTCGAAGGCAACCTGCAACATCCGGGTCCTCTCCAAGTGCCTCTGCTCGCCAACAGCTAACGGTAGCTAGCAAGCTGTCAAGCTGTCAAGTGGAGAGGCTGGGGCAGACGTTTCAGCTTCCCCCTGGCTTGGCTTCCCAAATCCACACGAAAACAAAAAAACACGCTAATATATCCTCGCGATCGCCTGCTGAGATAATGTAACGCATCAAGGTCGTACCCAAAGAGAAACCTTCGCTCTAGCGCCATTTCTATGCACTGGGTCTTGAGTGACGATTGCTCTTTGCTAGTCGGCTAACCTACCCGAAGCCTAAGCCCAGCCAAAGCCCACTTTCGTCGCTGGAAGTGAGCCGTCCCGGTGTGAACTGCGACCGGAAGCCTCGAGCTTTGGTCACCGCCTCGGCGTCTGTTGCGGACAACAACTATTTTGGACATTCGGTAAGTCAATAAAATGTATCTGGTTGAGCCGGTAACTTGAACGCTTTGGCTAAAGTTAGCCTTGTTAGCAAGGGCCGAGGGCTCTCCTTGCCTCGCGCTATAGTAGCATACCTTAGCTTAGCTTAGCACAAGTTAGCTGTGAGGGACAAGGGTCAAGGCCCGCAAGTCAGAGAGGCTGCTTGTTTATTTGCTTCGCGGTGTTGTGCGCAACGAAGCTAACGTACCTCGTTCACCAAACTATAATTGTTTCACACTCTCAACAGGTTCAAAATTGCAGCGAGCACACCGTCGCGTGTACTGTTGGTTACGTGATATCTGCCCAAATCGCTGTTATCGTGTAACTGGCCAGTCCTGTTAGCGAGCGTTAGCGTTGCATGATAGTAACGAATGCTTGGACTGCTTTTAAACGGCCGTTTTATCGCGTTATATTGGTCATTGCGAAGGTCAGAAATATGTTAGTTTGTGTTTTATTTGACATGTGCTTGGCAGAGTGGATCCGTTGCACCACTTTCCAAGTTGAACCTGGCCATGCAGCGGTGAAAGGGCGTTTCAATTTAGTCCACATTAACAGTGTGCCTAATATGTAGCCAAAACATGTACACAGGCCTTCTATTTTTAGAGCAGTGCAGGCTGTCTGAACGCCAAGTTGCTAGTCTATGGAAGCAAATACGTTTTCATGTTACAGATTTGAATACATCGTTTAATGTGTTCAAAATTTTTCAGGCAATGTAAACGGTACAATTCATTATTTTTTAAATGTGGATCAAAATCGGATTTGGATCAGATGTGAGTGCAGATGCTCAGGTCAGGCTCATCCAGCATAAATCAACAAATGCCAAGTATGGCAGGGTTGAGAGACTATTTGACTTAACCCCACTTGAAATATAAATCAAAATAGACATTTCTGATAATAATAAGTCAGCCACACAGACGTTTAATTTGGTGTGTCAGTGACGTACGTTATCTTACAAATAACATAGAGGAATTAATGTCTCATTTCCCTCAAGACACTACCTACTCTGACCTCGCTCCTCTGTCAATCATGTCCTTATGTCCTTAGTGGAATTTCTGGTGGTAGGCACTACCACTGTGCTTCTCAATTATTTTTTCTTGCGCCAGGAAGAAGAAAATATTTTGCGCCTAACTTTAGGCTGTGACTATAAATAAGATCATTTGTTTATAAAGTTGTTGTCAGCATATCTCTGCAGAGGAGCTAATAATACTTGCTCACTCTCTGAAAGTGAGAGCGCCACTGCCACCTACTGTAGTGGATGTACAATTACACTTTATTTTAGTACAGCAGAAAGATAACGCGCTCATCATGCGTGCCCCTCCTATTTGAGAATAACTGCGCGAGCGTGTAAATTGAGGAGTGAGGACCTGGAAGAAGGAAATAGATTAAATGAGATGAGGCCAGACACGTGGATCATATTTATTTCCATAAACACTGGGCTACTCAATGTTGTTTTGTGTGCGTGTGTGTGAATGAAAAGACTCCATAAAAAGATTGAATTTAACAAAATAAAAATAAAAATCTGAATTTGGGCATCATCACATCTGCAGTGTGAATCACATGCATGCAGGCATGCAAGGAGAGCGTGTTAGAGCTCAATCGGAGTAATAATAATGGTAGTCAGGAAGTAGACGTGTATCTCAACTAGAGATTTGTCCGCCACAGTACTCTACTTGTGACACTCCTGTTTCAAAGTCCAGACAGATGAGATACTGCTGCCTGTATACACAGTGCTGTTCGATTGAAATATCAAAACTCATGCCATATGTCTTCCCACAGGTTTCAAGAGGGACACAATGGGGGCATTTCTGGACAAACCAAAGATGGAAAAATACAATTCCCACGGTGAGGGGAACAGCCTGCGCTTTGGGCTAAGCAGTATGCAGGGCTGGCGGGTAGAGATGGAAGACGCGCACACGGCAGTAATCGGCTTGCCTCACGGTCTCGACCCCTGGTCGTTTTTTGCCGTTTATGACGGGCACGCCGGCTCTCAGGTGGCCAAGTACTGCTGCGAGCACCTGTTGGAGCACATCACCAGCAACTCAGACTTCCAGAGCGCTCTGCAGGAGGACCCCTCGGTGGAAAGCGTGAAGAACGGCATCCGCACGGGTTTCCTGGAGATCGACGATCACATGCGAACCATCTCGGAGAAGAAGCACGGCGTGGACCGCAGCGGCTCCACCGCGGTGGGCGTGATGATATCGCCGAGCCACGTCTACTTTATTAACTGTGGCGACTCGCGGGGACTCCTGAGCCGCGGCGGTGCCGTGCACTTCTTCACGCAGGATCACAAACCCAGCAACCCCCTGGAGAAGGAGAGGATCCTGAACGCCGGCGGCTCGGTCATGATCCAGCGAGTTAACGGCTCCCTGGCCGTGTCTCGGGCCCTCGGAGATTTCGACTACAAGTGTGTGCACGGGAAAGGCCCGACGGAGCAGCTCGTCTCTCCCGAGCCTGAAGTTTATGCAATCGAGAGATGCGAAGGGGATGATGAATTTATTATTCTTGCTTGTGATGGCATCTGGGATGTCATGGCTAACGAAGAACTCTGTGACTTTGTCCGCTCAAGGCTAGAAGT
This sequence comes from Festucalex cinctus, assembly GCF_051991245.1. Classification (NCBI taxonomy): domain Eukaryota; kingdom Metazoa; phylum Chordata; class Actinopteri; order Syngnathiformes; family Syngnathidae; genus Festucalex; species Festucalex cinctus. The sequence goes on from NC_135422.1 coordinate 5,135,160, forward strand.
CACGGATGATCTTGAAAGAGTCAGCAATGAAATTGTTGACACTTGCCTGTACAAGGTAATGCCGTGCTGACCCAAAACGCCACCTTTGTGTTCTGCCATCGAGTCTAACCTCTCGGGCCTTTTTGTCTTTCTTCCACAGGGTAGTCGGGACAATATGAGTGTTGTTTTAATCTGTTTTCCTGGCGCTCCAAAAGTTTCTCCAGAAGCAGTTAAACGAGAAGCCGAGCTGGATAAGTATCTGGAGTCAAGAGTCGAAGGTAGGCACGTAATTAGCAAGTATGTTGACTCGGGGTAGAATTAATTTGTGGTCCATTTGAAATGTCAACTCAAATATTGTTCCTTTCTATTTGCACTGTGGATTGCGTGGCATTAACAGCTTTAATTGAGGCAGTGTCTCAATTATTCCCAGGAAAGGTGTCCTCCTGCTACCACTATGCAGCTGTAAATAGAAGACATTTTATACATTTTTTTTCTCTCAATTTCAAACAGTGGCCAGGTGTCTTAATAAAATATGTTTCTGAAATGTTTTTGTCAAATGAACCCAGTCCATGGAGTGTACTTAACACTGGCTGAAATGAGCGGACGGCTTTGTCTCATGTAAATGAGCCCCCACCAATGTTGGGCAAGGTTATTTTACTTACCTAAAAGTAATGAAAAAACTAAAACTGAAATTCAAAAAACAGTTTTGTTAACGAAATGAAATAAAAACGAGCATGCTTTTTTTTTTTTTTTTTTTTTTTTTTTAAAGAAAACTAACTGAAACTATAATTATAGCAAAAATGTCCTTCGTTTTAGTCTTTAATTAATTTAATGCATGAGCCTTGAAATGTGATTTTAAGTAGATTTATTTTGAAATTAATAAGGATTTTTGAAAGTGTATCACACAGAAATGTCATCTAGCAGCAGCCAATAGAAAAACACCTTCAGAGGACATCGCTCCCATAGTGTTTTATAGAAATATTGCGCACAAGTAATACACTTTTTTTTTAAACTATACTGAAACCAACTAAGACTATCGTTTATTAAATAACTAAAACTAATAAAAACTAACAATCACCCTGAAAACTAATTAAAACCAATTTAAAACTCAAAACCAAATAAAAACTAACTAAAATGATAATTCCAAAACTATAATAACCCTGATGCTGGATCAACACAAAGTAGGATTTCTACAATATATGAAGTGCAACATTGTACATGCGAGGCCTCACTAATATAGGAAAAGCATCTATTGTATTTTCACTTGCGAAGGTAGAACTTCATCACGCAAGCCTGGAGTTGTTGTGCATTGTGTAGTCTTTCACTATCGTGTCACTCTGTTTAGAACAGTTTGTCAATAAGTGACGCAAGAGAATACACAAACAGAAAACTGTCACGTGAGACACGTACGCATTCCATTCGCATTGTAACAAGGGAGTAACAATTTTCATTTGATGAATCAACAGACGTGATTGTGTCATTTGTAAAAATAAATTCTCCCTCCTCCAAATGAACTCCGGCTATGCTAAAGTAAATAAATGGCATATGCTGAGCATATTTTAACATGACCAGATTTGTTTTGGGAACTAAATGCAACACAAAAAAAAGGAGAATGAATGCTACTTGACTCTTTCCTGTCTAATGTGATACAATACACATTCCAGTCATATTGAAGAGCCCGATAGTCTCTCGTCATTTGTTACTTTCCACTTGTAAATATGTATTTGACCTTTCTCTGTGTGCAGGTAGCTCACTTGTGTGTTTTGTTTTCCATCAGACATCCTTAAAAAGCAAGGAGATGAAGGCGTACCAGACTTGGTCCACGTTATGAGGACGTTAGCGTCAGAGAGCATCCCCAACCTCCCTCCCGGAGGAGAGCTTGCAAGCAAGTGCGTGACCTTTTGTGCTTAGAATAAATATGAGCGTTGGCTCACTATTTGTTTTAGCATTCTTAAAACAGTTTTGTTTTCCTCGCTACAGACGAAGTGTTATTGAAGCGGTGTACAACAAACTCAACCCCTACCGAAGCGATGACACAGTAAGTATCCCAGTTTGTCACCCCTAAACTCTTGTCACTCATTGAGGCTTCGGCGTTGGTTGAAGTACGCATGCTTTTTGACGTGTGACCGTAAACATTAACCAACTTTGTGCATGTTAGGTAACACTTTAAAGTGTCAACTAATGGGTATGAAAAGTAATTGGAAAATTATTAACTGTGGATTGATATTGTGTTAAATGTCTCATTTCTCATGTACAAACTTTGAATATATTACTCCATGTTAATTCTTTATATTTGCATTGATCAATATGAAAAAAAAGTGCAATAATCCTTATTTGTTTTTTACGTTTAAATATTTTTCTTGTTTTGTCCCAAAACATGTTACTGCACAGTGCATAGTGAACATGCTGCATAGCAACGTCAAGTTTCTGCCAACATAAATATATATAAATTCTGTTTGGTCCAAAAGGAACTTACATAATTATAGTTTTCTATTTTTTTTTTTTTAATTGGTCTTCATGTTTTTAAATCCTTAAACGTTTTCTTATGTACCAAAAAATATTTTTTTGAATAATTGTGATTTAAATTATTGCCAAAATAATTGTGATTATTATTTTTTTCATGATCGAGCAGCCCTAAAATAGGACATTATTTCAAATTGAACAAACGAAAATGAAATGGTCGGGCATTATTGCCATCAACATTTTTAAAACACCAATGCCATTCTTGACTTTATGGTCTATTCCTATTAGACATTGTTAATATAACATTGTCAATTATTAAATATAATTTCACTTAATTTGATAATCGATTCGTAATTGTCAATATATGGATTGATTGTTGGACTGTTATTTTTTATTTTTTTATTTTTTTTTATTTTTTTAGGTCAGTCATATTTGGAATGGTCTTCTGTCACCATTTCACAGCCTTTACAAGCCGTATTTGTTATTCATACAGACATGCAGAAGTTCATGCGTCTCATAATAATACAGTAATAGCAGTACATTAAACACAGTACATTGTTATGTTATTTTTTTTAGAAACAATGGCTCACAATTTTAAAAATGAAATCAACGCCTAATGTATTGGAAAATGTTAACAAAATGTACGAAAAGTATTTGCTAACCAACCACCAAAAGAAAGTCAATTAGGGACAAACAATTAGGGAACACGGATTTTGGGTGCCAGTCTCAATTTTTTAATATATACAAGCTATTTAAAAAAAAAATTATACCCTGAACAATGTGGTACTTTGATTCATTAGCAGTTTGGAAAATAGATGTCTGGATTAGGAAGAAGTTATAAATAACAATATGCAGCACTATTTCTCTAAATCGCTGCCAGCGTTCCCATTTCCAGTACAGAACCGCAGGCTACTCATGGGGGCTACCGACTTATGGGTCGACAGTGTTATGTGCATTGAAAATATCAATTGGTATTATCCCGTGTAATACAGACATTGCAAATGTGTACTTTGTTCATATAGAATTTGAGCATCACTGATTTGCTGATTGTATTTGATAACACCGATTTTCACAGTGATGAAATCAATCAGTGAATTGAGTTTCAGTAGCTGCATACGTCGTAACGACAAGAAAACATTAAAAACCACATGTGGTAATATTGAACAAAGTTGAAGAAAAAGTATGTATGAGTCTACCCACAATAGAGTGCTGAATTTGACTCAACAAAATGTACTTTATTCTCAATTAAATTTTTTTCTTCCATGTCTTTGTGTTTGAAGCAAATGTAATGTCTTAAATTGACAATATCAACATCCACAAATACTTCGTGGTTACATACTGAAAGTGCATTGTCTAATATCCATAGGGAAGAGTTTTTTTATCCAAATATATCAAGTGGACTTCATATTGGCTGATTTCTACATTTGTTTGCTGTAGAGGGCAGGTCAATCATTAAAAAGGGCACTTTTTTGAACTTTGATTTTTCATCTAATTTGAACAAACTGGTCCCCTTGAGGTCCTTACTCGGTTTGATATTTGAAACAAACGAGGAGTGCAAAGTGCACCGGTAACTTCAAGGTTTTAATTTCCACCGAGACGTTCAAGGCTTGAAATATAAAGCGGTGAGCTGGTTTCTAAAGCTGAGCAGATTGATTGCTTGGCCCTGCCTTGGCTTGAAAAAAAAAAAAAAAAAAAAAAAAAAAAAATTCTCATTTTTGTTTTTTGTTTTTTGAGTCTCTTCTGCCGTTGGTTTCAATCTCACCACTCCCATAGTGTCATTGTGCTTTCAGAGAAAAAGCTTTAAATCTACCCACATTACATTTTGCGCTAACAGATCGTCAAGATAAGCTTTTAGCACTGAGTGCAGCAAAAAAGTATAATGTTTCACTCCATACATGAATTGCAAGGGATTCATAAAATCATGATAAATAGAATGTACTCCATCTACCTAGCAAGTCCACTTGTTGTTGTCCAATTTAACTGCTATCCAGTAAAACACAAGAGCAAGCCGGTTAATGAAGTCACCTGGCAGATGCTGCGGGTGATTAGGGCATGCGTCTGCGATATGATTGTCTTCACTTTAAGCTGACTGTGCGATGTACATTCCGTTCAGCCGTTGTTATTGTCGCTTTAGGCACATTGTACTGAGCTGCAAGGACAGAAATGGGTGTGCTGCTTTCCTATGTGGCTGCAAGTTCCATTCGTCATTTAACTAAAAATAAATGAAATAAATAAATGGTGAGACTTGATTGCAAAAAAAAAAAAGGAACTCATTAATTACAGGCTTGGTAATTAATCCAAGTTAATTTAATTTCAGTTGAACCTGAATATTTGACCCAGTAAGCCATATTCTTCAACTTGAATAGCTTCTGCTCAGCGAATAGACATACACAATTACAAGTAAAATTTTAATTTTCCATCAGGCTACTACATACAGAAACAGATGAGTGCAGTTTTTTAAACAAGTGCAATCACAGGACTGTGATTTAACGCGACGATTCCCAAGGCTCCAACTTCTAAAGTAAATAAATAAATATGTTGTAAATGTGACACAACCCTGCCGAAATAAATGTCAATATATAAATATATCCAGGATTTCACTCACATTTGTGCAGATAATTAAATATACCTTTTCATGGGACATCACTGAAGAAATGTCACTTTGATTTCATGAAAAGTGGTTAGCGTACAGCTTATGTAACAGTGTCAATTAATAGTTTCTCATAATACAGCCATTAATCGATAAACCTCTGGCAACAAAAGTGAGCAGACCCCTCAGTGAAAATGGCCAAATTGAGCACAGTTAGTCGAATGGGTTATCTCCCCAGTGGCGTGCGACTCGTTAGTGTTACAACGTTTCAGGTGTGGTTTGCGAGCAGGTGAGTCGAATTTGGTATTTCAACCCGCAGACGCCCACTTGAAAGTTCAACGTGGCAAAGAATTCAAGAAAGCTCGCAAACAGTTTGCTGAAGACAAGCAGACTAAGGACATAGATTACCGGAACCAAGTCCTGCGGTCTGATGAGACGGAAACTGGTCAATATTTCCTACATGATGATGACCCCAAACACGCCTCCCAAGATGACCACTGCCTTGCTCAAGAGGCTGACGGTAAAGGTGACGGATAAGGGTAAAGCAAGTCTTAGGACTTAAACCGTCTTGAACATGTCCGGGGCATCCTCGAACGAAAGGCGGAGGACCATAAAATATATCGAATATCGAATATGGAAGAGGCAGTTTCACTTGGGGGTGTGCACACTTTTGTTGCCAGGGGTTAAGCTATTAATGACTATATTTTGAGTTATTTGGGAGGTTCAATTGAGTACTATTATGTAGTTCTGTCCTTGCATGTTTTTATAATTTAGCTTCAAATATATAATTGATTTAGAGAGATCTCTGAATCCAATGTACAAATTTACAGATATGAAGTGCGAATGTACATGCATAAGGTGAAGAACATTACACAATTTTTAATAGCAAACGTTAGTCTCTCATTTGTGGTGTATCAATTCAACATGTAATCTCTTTGAAACCAATTTATGCATTGACTGTGTTTTTACTAAAAGAGCATAAAAAAATGCAAATTTATTGCGGAATCACTCCATTGCGTGATTTTTATACCCCCCCAACCCCCCCCCCCTTTTTTTTTTTAACCGAACACCCAACTCACCATCCAAGCCCCGCCCTTTAAAGCCGCACACATTCAGTGTCATAGATGTAATCGAGTGGAACATGATGAGGGCGACCCCAGGTGGATAACAATAGTACTTGCACCTTACATGCTTATTTTTGTTGTTGTAATAATTGAATTCTTGATGAATGTAAAAAATAATAATAATAATAAAATAAAAAATATTCTGTGTTTCGTGCCGAATTTTGGGCCCCGAGACTGAAGGGTGTTGTCCTTCCTCTCCTCTCTTGTCAAGGACTCGGCGTCCACAGATGACATGTGGTAACACAGCGTGGCCCCACTAACACAGCCTAGCGTTTACAAACCACCACATCCTCTCAAGACCCACAGCAGCTCAGCCCAGCTCAGCAGTCTGTCTTGCCGTCACTCTGAGCTTTTGGTTTCTAAGAAGGGAATTTCATGGGAGGAGGAGGAGGAAGAGGAAGAGGAAGAGGAGTTGCATGCACACAAACGTGGAGATAGTGCAGCGCCAGTCCACTCTGGAGTTCAGGATCCCCACCCCCAAAATCCCTTTTGTGTTCACCTCTCCTAATGATTTCCTAAAGTCAAACGTAACAAGTGAGTCCACACGGCTTTCTGACCTTTTTTTGTTTCGTTTTGTTTTCAATAATCAGCTTATGTAGTTGTTGTTGTTTTTTTTTCTGTTGTTGCTGTAATTAATTTGATTCACATTTCCTTGTGTGCGTTTGTATATTTCTGTTTTTGTGAAGTGCAATTGTCCTGTACAAACAGCCTGTATTTAATGCAGCTTGATTAAGTTAAAAAAAAAAAAAAAAAAAAAAGAGAGAGAAAAAAAATTGAAACGAAATGAAAAAGAGAACCTTTTTATGCACTATCAGCCTTTTCCTGCTCTTCTGGAATTTGACCCCATTTCGACATCGTGAATCTTAACTGCTCGTCCTCCACGCTTCGACTTTCCCTCGCTCCTCAGTTTGTCTATGCTCCTTTTAAGAAACGGGTAAATTGTATAGTTGACAGCACAGTAAGCTCTCTATATCAAAACCATTTACACCCTAATTATCTCCACCCCGTGTGCTTTTTCCAAAAAAGAAAAAAAAAGTTGTTTTATTTTTGTATGTGTCTTTCTGTACATGCTCCAATAATAACAGCAAAGTGTGATTTGAAAACAAAAGTCTGACGAGATCCTTGCAAGTGTGCGTGGGTGCTTGTGAGTATGTACGTGCACGCGTATCCTCGCCATGCGCTTCACACACACAGGCTGCTTTTTTTTTTTTTTTTTTTTGAAGGGAATTACAAAGCTATATTCTGCCCTTTCCGTATCACATTCGTATTCGGAGTGCGCATGCTCTCGTCAATTGACGTTTATACAGCCAAGTTGGATTGCAGTCCCAAGGACGCGTACAGTCGGCCTGTTTTTCGTGCTCATGCAGTGGTTTGATTTTTCGAGCCACGTTCATTCAGCTTTATGCCAGCCTTGTGTGTGTGTGTGTGCGCGCGTGCGCAAGCTGTTATATTGATATCGTTTGTGTGGCGCGGCTTTTGACACCCCTACTTTTTTTTTAATTGGGGACGGTTTTGTGTGGACAATTTGGCTGGTCCACACGAAAGGGCGGGGGGAAATCAATGTGTTATTTTAAAGATGATGTAATTGCACGAAAGAGGATTAGGGCCAGTGAAGAGTGGGAAAAAAAGGTTGGCGGGATTTTCACTTTATTCTCATAATTCTGACTTCAAAGTGGGAATTCTCACTTTAATATCAGAACCCTGACTTTACAGTGAGAATTCTGACTTCAATCATAAAATACTGACTTTAAAGTGAGAATGCTGACTTTAATCTCAGAATTACGACTTTAATCTAAAAATTCTCACTTTATCAATTTAATCTCAGAATTCTGACTTTAAAGTCAGAATTCTGATTTTAAGCACAGAATTCTGACTTTAAAGTCAGAATTCTGATTTTAAGCACAGAATTCTGACTTTAAAGTATGAATGCTGATTTTAATCTCAGAATTCTCACTTTCATCTAAAAATTCTCACTTTATCACTTCAATCTCAAAATCCTGACTTCAAGGTGAAAATTCTGATTTAAATCACAACATTCTGACTTTAAAGTGAGATTACTGACTTTATATCAAAGTTCACACTTTATCACTTTAATCTCAGAATTCTGACTTTAAAGTGAGAATTCTGACTTTAATTTCAAAATTCACACTTCATCACTTTAATTTCAGAATTCTGACTTTAAAGAGAGAATTCTGATTTTAATCTAAAAATTCACACTTCATCTCTTTAATCTCAGAATTCTCACTTTATGACTTTCATCTCAGAATTCTGATTTTAATGTGAGAATGCTGACTTTAATCTCAGAATTCCGACTTTAATCTAAAAATTCTCACTTTTATCAATTTAATCTCAAAATTCTGACTTAAACCACAGAATTATGACTTTAAAGTGAAAATGCTGACTTTACCGTAATCTCAAAATTCACACTTTATCACTTTAATCTCAGAATTCTGACTATAAAGTGTGAATTCTGACTTTAAAGACAGAATTCAGAGAGTAATGTCAGAATCCTACCAACCTTTTTTTGTTTCCTCTTCACTGTCCCAAATCGTCTTCCGTAGATGTGAGCACTTGAGCACAGACGATTGACGGTGTGATTACATAGGATCAGCTGTTGGCTCAAATACTTTAAAGGCTATTTTATTTTTTTCTTTCTTTGTGTGTGTATGTGTGGGGGGTCATTCATACCAAGAACAAATCCGCTGATTGTAAAGTGTCGTCATGGTTATGTACAGCACCATTTTTTTTTTTCCCCCCTTGGGGTTGTGCTGTGCGTCCAAGCCGACACAAACCAGGCAGGCCACACAGTCCAGTTTGCTGCTAGCGCCAATGATTTGTGTGTGTGTGTGTGTGTGTGTGTGTGTGTGTTTTCTCCCCCACCCGAAATGCCCCTCCCACCCCCGCCCCCTCTTCATCGTTGACGATATCTGTATCCACTCACAAGACAGATTCATTTCTTCAAGAGGAAAGGTTTATCTTTCTCCTTCATTTTCTGCTATTTTATGCTCTAAAATTGCATTGTGGAAATTAATGTATGTATATATTTTTGACTTTTAACATTCAAGGAATAAATATGTTGTTTGAGTTAGATTTTCTTTTCTTTTCACCATGGACAAATTGGGATTCTGCTTTCAGTTGGGGCTCCTTTTTAGTTTTGTTTGTAAAACTACTATTGAAATCCTTCCTTTCATAAGTTGATGTCCAGTTTTGGGACAGTTCCAATATAATAGTAATAAGAGACTAAAAATGTATTGACAATCCTAACTCTATCCTGCTTGCCGTGGGTCGTCAATTCTTTTGACTCAATTCCTTCCTGAGCCACGTTCTAACCTGCTGTGGTGGCAAAATGGCCAAAAAAAAAAAAAAAAAAAAGTCCCATGTGTTCAAGATGACGGAAATCTCACCTTACTTTTTAACCACTGGTGGTGCTGTAGAGTCTTTGTTGAAGCAGCTACGTAGCTTAGCGTCATGTGCATAGATGTAAACTAACACACAGGGTACAATTTCAAGGTGCCACAACAACAACAACAACAGACTCATGCGATAAGCTATTGTGGTTGTGAAACAGCGTGATGAACTGTGGCTGGAAGTGAACACGCATAATTGGCCTTAAAGACAAAGATTATTATTATGATGATGATGGTGAAGACAATTGTTGCATGTAAGCAACATGGTTTAAAGGTTGTGAATAATCCTGGTAAAGTATAAATGTCCTATTACTGTGTGTGCGTGCGTGTGGACAAATAACACATTTTAAGAAATGGAGAAAAAGAATAAAACTGACTTAACAATCATGAGTTTGCGTCTTTGAATACAGTATTTGAATATTTACATTGTAATAAAAAATCCATTTCATGGATAAATGCAAATTGATATCGAGAAAAGTTCACATGGCGTTTGTGAAGTGACTCAATTTTTTTTTTTTTACACATTAAAATTAAAAACCACTTGATAGTGCAGTTCTGCTCTTACCACTGAAAATCCTTCAGGTTTGCTGATTGTCATGAATGAATAACAAAGTGACTGTATTCAATATCGCTCGTGTTGCAATTAGTTTTTAAAGAGACTTGGCCATGATACCATTGAAAAAAAAAAAAAAAAGTTTCATTTCACTTATGTCGAGTTTCCAGCACATGGCTTTCACTCCTAAAGCCCCTTCAAAAAATAAAAAAAAAATCCCCCATAACTAAATTCCTTTTCATTTATTAGGAAACTTAAAATACCTCATTCATGTTTTTGTGTTGTATTCTCTCTACTCGTTTGTTTTTCTCTTTTAAAAAAAAAAATATATTTGGATGATTAATAAACCCGTTAAATGCAAAATAACATTTTCTTTTAAAAACACAAATTGTGTTGTGAAGTTGAACCCTCCCACCCCGTTTGCTGTTTATCATTTATTATATGAAGGCATATTAGGGTCACACTGAAAAGAAAGTACATAAGATTATTACAAAAAAGTAAAAGCTTGTGGAAAATTATATATTATGAGTTATGTGACAATAATAAAACAAATCTCGGAATCAAAATGCAATATTACAAACAGCCGTATTAGGATCACATTCGTTAAGTATTACGTTAATATTACAACTTTTTTTTCGTAATATTGACACTATTCACATTATCCAACTTTTTTTGCACTTGTACTATGACGGCGTTGCAACAGTGTAATTGTCACAACACGACTACTCTTGTAACTTGGCGTCCTTTTTTCATAATGTTGCAATTCTCAATTTGTTTTTTACGTAATACATATTCGTTTTGTGTTTTTCTCTCAACTTTATGGCTTTTGTCTTGTAGTGTCGCTCTTGTAACATTGCGTCTTTTCTTTCCAGTAATATTGTCAATGAAAAGTTGCATCATTATGATTATTGTTGTAATGTAACTCAGTTTTTTTCTTGTAATGATGTCACTATTATATTTTTCTCATTACATTATTCTTGTAACATTACGTTTTTTACGTGCAACATGCAGATTACTAAAATTGTAGTTTTCCTCATACATTAGTTTGCATAACATGATTTTTTTTTTCTCCTACTAATGTCAAAAAAGTACATTGGGGCATAACAATAAGCTTTTTGATTTAAAAAGGTGTGCGCAAATTGAACCGAAGTTTGAAACATTTGGAGATACATATCGAATCGTCTATTGTTGAGACGCAGATCTCTAATATTTAAATATGTGAATATGTATATACTGTATACAGTATGTCTTATAGTATAAATATATATACAGTATAATAATAATAATGTACATGTCTAATGTCTATGTACATATACAGTATGTATATGTACATAGATGTATATCTAAATATGTAATTTGACTTTGATTTTTCAGTGTGCCCCGAATACTAGCTTATAAGTAAATGTTAAATTAGGCGCAAATTAATGAAATAGTCGTAAGCACTGATGCTGTGTGTCTAATCACCTTTTCTAAGAAAATCTAATTGCACAAAAAAAGCTCTTGATAGAGTTCCCTTTGTCAGCCTGGGATGACGTATCCTCGTATGTTGTCACAGGAAGGACGATCAAATATTTGAATGGTATTTGCGTACATATAGCTTGTACGTATGGACGTGTACCCTTAGCAGTGAGGTTCCTTTGCACCTCCATCCCTTCCACGAGCCTCCCCATCCTCACTATCCAGCTCATAATAAGCTCACCGAATTTGCCTTACCCTCTCGCATCACGTCGCCCGCTACCCAATGAGGAAGACAAGCGCTGCTCGTGTTCATGTTAAGGTACTTAAGCTATCGAGGGGGGGGAAAAAAGAAAAAAAGAGAGAGAGAGAGAGAGAGAGAGAGATGTTACGTTAACCTTTTTGAGTAACAATGTTGAAATCTGTTTTTTTTTCTCCTTCAGCAGTATCATACGTTAAACACTCGTGTGTTAACATGGTGACCTCGAGAGCATCGCAAGTGTCTGCTATGCTATATTTATGATTTAAGAATAGCTTTGGAGTGCTGTAGATAAGTATTGTCAATGTTGATTCAAACGCTTTCTCGGAGGTCGCCTGTGTTATTTGATGACTACTGTATATTTTCGATGATGTTCCCGCTTCAAAGGAAATACAAAAAAAATAAAAAAGGAAACTGTCGGGAAGGGGAGTGTCCCGTTTGTGTTGTCATTTGAACAAATTGCATTCCTGGCCTGTGGATTGATGCGTTTCTCTCCTTGCTCCTTACATTTTCTACCCTCCTTTCTTCTTTGTTTTGGTTTTTTTAGCTTTTAAAGTTTGAATAAAGTTTCTAGTTTGCAGAATGTATTACCAAATAAATGGGTTGTCATCTTGTATCTCTCATTTCATGGCTTTTCTTGTTGTTGTTGAACGCTAAAAAGATTAGCATTGGTAAGACATGAACACACCTGAGAGACAAAGATTAGACAACACAACAAAATTGTTGTTGACCGTTTAGAAGGCAAGGTTTTTATATACGCCGACATCACAGTAAATTCGAATGTTGCGGAACACTTAATTTGAATTTCTTTCATTCAGTAATTTAAACTCCGATATCGCTAGCCTGCTAGCATAGCTGCCGAACTCGGTGGCTCTTTTACACCAAACTACTGCCACAAAAAAATACTTGGTTCTCCAAGTATGAGTATAATGACCAACATTAAAAAGTAGTAGCGTAGCAAGATAGTGTTCAACAAAAATGAGGCAAAGGTCCGACTTTAACATTATTGCAATCCGCCATAACATTTGCACAGTTTGAACATTAGCACTGCACTTAAAGCGGAAGTCAACCGGAAGTAATTTTTGCGGATTTTTTACACCTGTTTTTCTGAATATTTTTTTTATGACAGAAAAAAATATGCTGTAAAACAGAAGAACAATATTCAGAAAAACTGAAAATGTAAAAATAATTTCACAAAAAACAAAGCTCCCCCCCAAAAAAATAGTCAGGAAAAACAGTTTGTTTGTTTTTTTCAAGTAAATGCAATACGCTTCCGTTCTCACCAGAGCCTTTTAAGTTCTTACAAACCTTTTTTCCCTCCCATCTTCTTCCCGACTGCCTTGTAATTTTATATTCCAGTCTACGAATGGTTCAACCATTTTGCTACCGAATGCTTTAAGCCCCTCCCTCCCTTTCTCCCTCCCTCCCCTCCCTTCTCCAAACGCATGATGGTGTTGCCTCATCAGGAGTGGCGCTCGTCTCGCCTTGACGCTGAGAGCGCGGGTCAGACCAGTCCACGGCCAGCGGGATTAAGAAGCACGGGATGGATTATGGTTGAAATGTCAGCATAATGTCATGCGGCATGTTAAAAGGTCAAATGCTGCTCAGTGGTGAACAGTTAACAGATCAGGTAGCACTTGCTGTAGCCACGCTCTTGGGCGCACCAGTTTAGATGTGCCGTGTGGTATGTATCGTGGGTCGGCAATCCTGAATTCACCTATTCGGTGTGGCACCTTCCCAAAAAAGGCACACACGTGAACGGCAATTTAAAAAGCATCACCTGATGCCTCCCGTTTCGCTCTCATTTGTTTGTATACAAGCGCTGCCAAACTCCCCCTGCCACCTGTGTACCTCTAATAAACTTCAAACCACCAATTCCGGGCATCATCAAATGGAGCTTGTCATCCGTCTGCCATTGTTTAAGCGCGTGTCATGCTCTGTTTGTCGCGAATGGGGGTGAAAAAAGGAGAGAAAAAAAAATCAGCTTGACGAATGCATCTGCTCCACATGAGTAAGATGGGGGTGTCATCACACACGGCATACACTCTGTGGACTTTTGTTTTAGTTTGACGAGAGTTTATTCGAGGTTAGCCTGTAAAATTTGGATTGAGTACAGTACAGAAATGGGACTTTACAAACTATGGACAAAAAGCAGGAAAACATGTCAACTTCCTTCAATTACATTCCGTCCATGCAGCCATTTTCTACATACTGCTTGTCCTCATTAGGGTGGCGGGACTTTGGGTGAGAGGTGGGGTAGAATTGCGTTTCTTGGTCGTGTCCATTTCAACATAGTTACCAAAATATGGACTTGTATGATGGCTGGTAAAGGAAAATCTTATACTTCGGGTCACTCTTATATCAAGGCACCACTGTAGCTGTAAATAAATATATTTCATAGTTGAGATAGGTCAGGTCACACAAGGTCACAATTAGCGTTGTTCCGATACCGTTTTTTGGCCCCCGATACCGATACACAACTTTGCAGTATCGGCCGATACCGATACTTAGTTGTTGTTTTTTTCCTCAACATGAAAAAGCTGTCCTGCTATTGGTTCAGAGCATTCAAGGGCCAATAGGATATCTTAGATCGGCATGCAGTGAACATGTCACATACCAGTGAATGTCGTGCACCAGCAAGACACAAGATGCTGCATCCAAAATCCTGTATTCGCGTTGGAATTAATGGTATCGGCATGTTACTCGTGAGTACTCACCGATACCGATGCCACTGTTTTAATGCAGTATCGGTATCGGAACAACACTAGTCACAATCCACCACCACAACTCCATTTCCTCTTCCTGTGTGTTGTTGCCTGAGGTGCATTTGTCAGGGGAGCCCAAGCTTTTCTCACTTGGCCGCAGTGATTCAATGATTAGTGTACAAACAAGCATATCAAAGCATGGCTGACGTGCTCCCACCCCCGAACCTCCCAAAGACACCGGCCGCCGTGTCCCTCCAGCATGCTGCGTCCCCGTTGTGTGCCTTGCATGAGGTGGCTTACACAAGCCGCTGCCCTGGGAATCCTCATTATCCTTCACCTCAGAGACACGGCTGACTGTAAATGAGGACATCAAATGATGCGGGCTCATTAAGGCGCTCATTAGCATCGGCACCTTCGTCCGCTGGAGCCTGTATCAGCATTGGCTCCCAGCACCGCATTGTGTCCTCTCGTTCCCTCCGCGCTGACTGGAAGACTTAGGATTAATGTCAGCTCCCGCCAGCGGGTCATCTGGGTTTTGGCGCCGAAGCTGTGGAATTTGTTGACAGCTGCCCGCCATCACCACCACTCGTGTTTGTTGCTCACGGGCTTTCGTTTCCAACTGATAGGCAAGCTGCTGAGCTCTCGTTCAGATTTACGTGTTCTCGTATCTGCTTGCATTATTACTGTATTTTCTGAGATGGCGCTCGTGGCGGTTTTATTCAACCGGGAATTTGGTACCTGGGTCTTCAGTAGGGACCCTTAAAACCGCTACTCTCATATCAATACACAAAAATGTTGACACATAACTGTGCCCCACATATTAACGAATCAATATTTAACAACAAAAAACGTTTTGTTTTGTTTTTTTAAGCTAACTCAAGCTCACTTGTGATGCTATTGATTAAACGTGTTCATTTGTGGGAATAGCTACACTACGGATGTGTTTAGCTCGTCAAAGTTGCTCTGACCCACTAATCAGAGTACAAAAAAAAAAAAATCTTGATGTCTTTGTAGACGAGTCTTGAATCTGATTCGTTAAAGAAACAATCTTATTGCTAATATAGCACTAGCAGCAGTATTTATTCTGAAGGCTAGATTGGCATGGCAGGCACATAGATAAGTGATTGGACAAAAAAAAAAATATATATATATATATATCTACATACACTACTAGCCAAGAGAAACACGGTGAAATTAATATAGACAGTTGGGAAGTACATTAAAACAATTTCATGGAACAAATGCTAGAATTTAGGTTTTATTTGTACTGAGCTAGCAAACCACAAATGTTTTTCTTTACAGTAATAAGTTCCACTCCCAGAAAAGCATTCCGTTTAATATTGTGTTTGTGAAATACGAATCAATTAGCAAAATTCGCCTGTTTTCATCCATCTAAGGGTGCGGCCATTTTGCCACTTGCTAAGCAACTGTGAACTCCTTTTTCAGTCGACAGCAAGTGGCAAAATGGCCGCCCACTGAGATGGATTAAAAACGGGTGGACTCTGCTGCTTAATACGTATTCCACAAACATAATATTAATCAGAATGCTGTATTTAGACTAGTGGGGCTGTATAGAACATATTTTTAGGAAAAAGGGTTGGCTTCCCCTTTAAATTTTATAGTCACAAATTTTATTGATATGAGCAAAGGTGATTGAATGCAAATGTGTCCACTCGCTATCCTGAGCTTTTTATTCCCCAGCTTGTTCAATTTGTGAGGCTACATCGTCACACCTGTCCTCTTTACCCTTTCTGTGGTGACGTCACAAAACACCGCCAAAAGTCCAAATTTGTTCCACATTTGGGGCTTTGACTTTGAAGGTTCCACTATACAACTAACTACTGTATGTTCGCTATTATGGAAGTCTTGTGATGTATTGTGACATTTTGGATTGCGCTGCCTCCACAAAAGCGACGGCGGGCCTCACAAAAGGAGGCAGCATTGTCTGCCGAAGGGCAAGAATGAGATGAAATGCAATTATATGCTGAATGACATTTGCTAACAACCTCGTCATCTCCCGACAGTATAGGTGTTATTGTCTGGAGGTGCGCCTAAAGGCGCCGCACTATTTATGTACCTTTGTGGCCATCTTCTGTCAATCCATAGCAGGAATTTTCTTCATCTATTTGTGTAAGACCACGTATTGTCATTTACTGTATTGATGTCACTGTTGGAAAATTGTTTTTCTTTTGTACATACACAGCCTTTTCTAATATCCAGCAAGCTGGAGTGTCTGTTTTGTGACATCCTTGAATGGTCATTTTTATGCACTGGGGAGAAGGGAAAAAAATCATAGCACTGTATGTGGTTATTATTTTGTGGTTTATACTGTACATGTATTACAATATTGATTATGAAAAATGAAATATACATGTGGCCCACTCCATCAATGAAACTGCCCATCTCTGACGTACAAAATGAAAAGAATATGAAACAAATATAATTGAGGTCAGATCTTCTGAAAGTGTTTGAACTGATGTCCACCTATCAGACTCTGTGCATGATATCTGCAAGGTGCCAGCATGCAGCCCAGTGGTGATTGCGTCATTCTTCGTGCATGCTTCCACTTGACTCCATCTCCATCGCCACCAATCACCGTCACCCTGCTCTTCTCCTCCTCAGGATTCCGACATCCTCTTCTTCCGTGGTTTCAGATGAAACAACACCACCTAATCAGGATGTTTAGCAAGCGCCCATAACCATCACTTCCTCCTGTATTAAGTGTGACTGTGATCCATTTACACATCTGCCATGACTGAACAGTCATCCAACATTTCATCCTTGTAACATTTTTTTCCCCCATTCATGACTATTTACTGCCACACTTTTTGGTGCACCTGCACTCCACGCTCTAAAAACAGTTGGGTCAAAAATGGCCTGATCCTGGGTCGATTTGACCCAACTTTGAGTCAGGAAATGGGTCTTTAAGTTAAGTTTTTAAAACAACTCATAAATATTGGTCAGATCCTTTACGGGGGTCAAGAAATTGGGTCATTTTTTTTTTTTTATAAAACAACCCAGAAAGTTGGGTCAAATTGACCCATAAAGTGGATTGGTCCATTTTTTTTTATATCCATAATTGGGTTACTTTTGACCCAACTGTTTTTGGAGTGCAAAGAAATCACAGATTATATTGTACTAAAAGTATTTTGTTGTTGAATACTCCAAATTGTCCATTGGTGTGAAAGTGAGTGTTTGCTTTCTTTTACCAAGGCGTGAGATGGAACAGACTGGAAGAAAAAGAGCAAAAATAACAGAAGACACAATGTCCATGATTTCCAAAAACAATTTGAAATGTGGTCTCGTCAGACCACGGCGCACTTTTCCAGAAGCCGTCCCGTGGTCTGGTTTATGATTGTAAATCGTTTATTACATTTTATACAAACAAATTAGCATTGTGTTTCTATTTTAGTTTATATTGTGGTGCAGGTGTACCTAATGTTGTGGCCAGTGAATTGCATCATCTTCCGGCTCTGTCAGCCACTGCTTCACAACATTCCAAACGGTGGCTTTGATTCCGACTCTGGTGCTCAAAACTGTTATCATTTTATTGTTTTGGAAATGACCATTCTTAAAAAGGAGGCTTTTAAACTGTTAAAGTTGGCAACACTGACTTGAATCATTATAATATTCCTTATAGACAAATGATGAGATTTCAATTCTAGCAACTCAAGTATGAGATATAGACTTGTTCTTATTCACATGATTGATTTTTTTCCCCTCATGATATTATTTTATGTATATTATTTCACCCACTAAGTAATTTAATTAGGAACAATTAAATACAGTGTAGTAGTTAGAATTTACCTCAAACTGTACTTAAGAGCTATAGTATCCATACTAAGATACTTTGCGCCCCCACTACACTGTAAAGTCTTTTTTTTTTTTTTCCCTTTTAGTTGGCTGGTTTTAATCTGTGGAGGATCGATGGGAACATTTTGAAGTGTGTTTTTGTCCTCAAATAAAACCTTGAAATCAATCTGTGTACATTTTGTTTACTATCGTCGTCCGTGTGTGATTTCTGCAGCGAATGAGACGAGGAGGAATTTGTCAAACAACTTTGAGTGGTTTAGCTTTTTACACACACGTTTATTTTATTGTCCTTTCGCACTTGATAATATTACGATTATTCATTTGCAGGCGTCACATAGTGCACGCGTGTTGATTAATTACCACTATTTTGGTCAACCAGTCATGGGAAAAACTATTAGACCACATTGTTTTCTTCATTTTGTTCATTTTAGTGCCTGTGTGTCATCTGACTAACAGACAGAAAAGAAAACATGCGATGCCTAAAAGCTCTATTTTTGATAGTATAATGCCAGTGCTATTTGATGGAAGATATTAAGTGATTTTGGTTATTACCAAGAAAACCATTGAAAATGGCTTGCTATTAGCTTCTTAAATTAAACTCTTATGAGCTGTTTTTGTTTGTCATCATTACTGGTACATTTGTCCACACTTTCGTTGTACTTAAAATGAACAAGAAAATGCAGAAATAATGGGTCTAATATTTTTTTTGTCTGTGACATATATGCACATACCCTATGGATGGATGGATGGATGGATGGATGGAGTGCAATTTTGATTATGAGCGGTATTTAAAATGGACGTGGAATATCAATTACACAGATTACATTGCATATACATATAACGTATATGATTGATTGATAACATAATTTGTAGATACTGCACTACCCTTGGAAATTTGTGATGTGTTGTTTTAGCAGCAGTTAGCAGTTTAATTCATCCACAAAGCAAATAAAAAAACAAACAGACTGCTCATTTGACATCCGTTTGTTGCGTTACAAATAAAATGTGACCATGAAATGTTTATTTTGATATGCAACACCGATAATAAGCAACTCATTTAATATACTACAGTCTTGGTTTTCTGCATTTTGTTCCCAATGAAGTGCATAAATAATATATGTACTATATATTGTTATATCCTTTATGATTGACAGAGGGCAGCATGCGTTGGCAAGGAATTCATAAGCATTCAGCATGCAGCCACAAAGAACAAGAGGGCCTTCTCTCCACTAGAAGCAGCAGTCATTAAGACATCTATGACTTCCCTTCCCAAGCTGGCATTGATTTTCTGTTTGCACAAGGAAGATTACTATAATTTGGCCACTAGCTTCTCTGCCCTTTTTTTTGTGTGTGTGTGTGTGTATGACGTCCATTCACCACTATACCCATGTGAAGAAACTAGTGTTTTGCTATTGCCCCCCATCCTCGCTTTGCCCACAGCAGCACAATTCATCAACAGGTGGGGAGGAAATATGTTGTCTCTCAGCAGAAGGATGTAGAAGAGACAGGGACAAGTGTGCTGTAACAAAAAGTTGTTTGCAAGAGGGCATTCAGCCCGCAGGAGGACTTCCTCACTCAGGACAGAGGAGAGGGAAGTCTTCCAACAGCTGCACCGGCATTTAGAAAGCTTAATTAATGTCTGTCCGTATTTGACAATCACATTTTCTAAATTTGTCTGCAGCCAATGTGGCTGCTAGTGAGAAGCAAACAGGACTTACTGTTAAGAAATGAATGCTGGCTGCAGGCTCGGATAAAGCATTCATCTTAAAAATGTATATTGAGCAAAGATGAAAGTTGGTTTGCTTAAGTGTGAATTAAATTGGACAGAAGGGTAATGGGAAGGCAGACGAAGCCATTTAAGTGCTATGTTGATTTATAATGTATTTTTTTTTTTCCTTTAATCTCTTTTCATTTAAGAGTTGGGATACTTGGCCTTGCCATCAGCAATATTTTATATATTAATTTTTTAACATCAAGCCTGGATCCCCTTTGAATGATGTTTTATGTTAAATGTGCTTTTTGTGGCATGAAAGGTATTTAATCAAGATTAACCTTGGTATTTTCGTAGCCATTGGCCCTCTTTGTGAGGTTTCGTTATATAGTACAGTCCCACATTGCTATCTGTGCCCTGGTGGAAATATTTTTTTTTAACGAGTTGCAAAGGAATTCTTTTTATTTATGTACGGAATGTTAAATGCCACTATATGTATAGCCTATGTATGGTTCTTTGAGAAATCACTTTAATATTTTTACTATTAGCCCATTTGGCTGAAACAATGTAAAAAATGTGGTTGCTGAATTTATTTGACTGAATAACATCGCAGTATGTGGTTGCAATTCATTATCAAATACATAAACTCGTCAGAATGTTCCAATGTTTGTGTAAAAGAGGGAACTTTTCATTAGGGACATAAAAAAAGAACACCATCCTGTTTATTGTCATGGCCAAAAATTCAATTTATTTGCAAACTCTTTTGCTCGTATGTGATTGCGGCAGTACTGCTCTTGTTAATGTTCATTCATGGCTTTCAGAGCGCGGCACACTCGAGGATCCTCACATTGTCTGTGGCCAAAGTGTGGACAAAGTGCTACTTTTCCTGGGTGGTCCCACTCGTTATAATACACTCCGCACTTGTTGATTTACGGCTCACGGTTCAACTGCTGCCAATTAACGTGAAAGGCCGCCAGGAAGAAGGAGAAGAAGTAGGTGCCCGGTAAAGGGGAAGGGGAGGTGGCACGGCGGGAAGTGGACGAACAACAGCCAACAGGCCGACTTCCGGAAACAGGTAGGATGTCATTTTAGCGTGTTGCTAATTTGCTCATGCTATGTCAAAAGAAATGATGAATTGTGAGCTAACGCTGCTAACATGCGTTTTTGTTGTTGGCAGTACTATTTTTTTACTCTTTGTCATAAAACATCTCTTTTCAAACTTTATTAATTTCTGGTTAGCATTTTAGCTGAAACCACAGGAAAATGTTATGTCATGCTAGGCTACACAGTGAACTCAGATTTTTACGCCCTAAGACCCCTCTTCAACAAACACTACATTTGACTCTGCTCATGATTAAGAAATCAACTCAAAGTGTACATTAAATAGTAACCATCAAGTAAGACTTATGTTTTTAGCTCAAGATGGTCAATGGTGGAAAAACACAAATGAATTCTTCTATAAAGTGACATCAAAGATGTTTGTACATGGGCAAAAATTAAGAACTATGTAGTTTGTGGAAGATAAAACGACCTTTTCTGTAAATTGTGGCATCCAGGGAAGATACATTTTCTGGGGGTAAGCAGAGCGAGCTAGCTAACAGCATACTTGAAGAAATCATATGGAGTGCATCTGGTCACGTTCATGAGCCACAATGTTTGCACTTCCTCTTTGTTGCGTCTGACACCATTAGATGCCATTGATAAGGGCTGAATAAAAATAAAAAAAAAAAAATAAATAAAAAAAACGGACCCTATACTGTACCAAAAATATATACGTCCATATACCTTTGATGAGCTCACACATGGAGCTTGTTTATCTGTTTAGAAGCAACTGTGTACGTTGTAGGATACATTATGGCACTATATGAGGGATAACTCACAAAACATTTCAACAACAAATACTACAAAAGTCACTTTGTAGTGCCGGGAGTGATTTCGAACACAGTATAAGAGTATGAATTTGTTCGTCTTAAGTGGCACGAGTTTGTTCTACGCGGCCGTTAAGCGATTGTGTTGCTTGCATTTTCATGCAAGTGGGATCAGCAGCTGCCTGTGGAGGTCACGCACTGTTGCACGGTTCTCGGTGACCTTGTCAAAAGCAAACGCCGCGATAACACACGACGATAGTTTTCTCCTTCTCATGTTTAAGACATAATCTCTCTAATTGGTGTCAGAGTTGGGGCTCCTTATGGTGAAACTTCTGAGGATACCCACAGACCGACGCGCTCCACTCACGTTGACACTGGAGGAAAACAAATAAATGGAGTGGGCGACTGGAGAATATTGTTAATCTCTTTTGTGTGTCTTTGCGGGTGGGGGGAGTATTAGCGTGTTAGTCCGGCCTTCGAACCACTTCAGCCTGACGGGATCCTTGGACCTAAGTCAATCCCATCTGAGCCGACTTATTAAAACCTCCTTTTTACACCTGCTTGACCCAATGAAAGAGATATTATCTCCTTTTTTTGTTGCCGTTAAATCCTGATTTGAAGGTTTTATAGACCAATGATTGATTAGCCAAGTCATTGAGTGTGCTTTTGTTGTATTTTCTGCTTAGCCTGCTTTGAAGTGCTTTTTTTGTATTCAGTTTTTGCGTCAGTGAACATCAGCACTTTTGATTTATTAGGTATTTAATTCAGCAAACATGCTGCATAGATATTCTCATTTTACCTATAAATGCTCTCTAAATTGAAATGAATAAAAGTGTACTTTAATGTCGCATTCAGCATTGCAGTTTATTTAATTTTAAATGCATCCTGATATTATTTTTGCTTGACACTTGAAAATCAGCGCTTAATGAAACATGTTTTTAACCAACAACGCAGATACACAGTTGAACCTCGAACATGGACAATTTTTATAATTTGAACATCTCCAATCGACAATAATAATGTGAAAATAATTAATCCGTTACACAAACAAATGCCAGCATGGATTATTTATTTTTTTTAAACTGTAAAAGCATTAGCAAATAGAAAGTGATTTTTTTTAATTTATTTGTTTTTTTACATCCATGGTGATAAATGTGCATAGAGGATAGGGGTGTACAATATATCGAAAAAAATATTGATATCATGATATTGGCCCATGCAATATGGTTTCATATGGAATTTTATGCTTTTATCTGAATTTGACCAGTCAGACGTTAGCTAAAATGTGTGCTGCCATCCAATAGTTGAACATTATTGTGATGTAACTGCAATTAATTAACTAAGAATACATTGCTGAATGAAAAAAAATGTAATTATTTCCTTAGATAATAAAAATGTAATTTCTTTAAGCACATGTTAAATATTGCAATAATATCCATTGCTATATTCAGCAACATATCGCATGTTTTTCCAATATCGTGCAGTGCTAATAGAGGATTAGTGATTCTATTATTTGTTAAAATATGTAGATGTTATAGTACATGATATTCTATTCATCAACCTCTAACAAAAGTAAAAATCAGGCATAAAGTAGTAGTTAATCACTTCATTTTAGTGAGAGCTACTTTCCACAGCTCTCAGTAGCGCAGTCCACTGTAAATGAATACTTTGGTTTTATTCAAAAGTGAACACTATTTTATTTGTAATGGCTGATTATTATTTATTTTTTTAAACCTGATTCAGCTCTTGTATTGGATGTCATTAGATTGTGCAAGTCATAATGATGTTGCCAGTAGGCAGTAGTAGTTATTCATTAAAATACAAATTAGCAATGCTCATGACTAACTACTGACATTTATCTATTTTCTACATGGGTACCAGAGAACCTCTGCTCTTTTGAAAATGACGTATTTAGTGCAAATAATTTGGTTATCTATCTACCAGTATATGCCAGCAACAGTTTCCGAGACATGTTTTCTGAAGTCAAAGTATATCCTTTGGTGCAAGACTGGTTGCGAAATACTGATCTATAGTGTATTCAGTTTTAAATACAGGCATATTTATAAAACATGAGAGCGTCAGGGGCACGCAAGACGACTTCATCGGGCCTCGACTCGTGAACACACCTGAATACCAGTGCGCTGACGTCCACCCTCTGCCCTCTCACCTGCGACCTCTCGGCAGACTCGCGCTTTGTCTGCGGTCTTCCCGATGAAAACTGCGCACCCTGACTTCAAGCAATTAACGCAATGAATAGCAATCCATACGGAGCGTGACAAGAAAGCCTTGGATAATTCAAAAGAGCTTTCGGCACATGTGACTTATCGGCATTGGAGGAAGATTATCAAAAGTTCAGGAAAGACATAGTGTGTGCTAAATACACATTGGCTGGGTCGCGCGCTCCTTTCAAACTGATGAGGTAGTTAAGATTTTCACCTGAACGCGCCTCACCTTTTACCGAGACGAGAAAAGAGACCACGCTTTAATGAATGCGTCGCGTAGACGTTCATAATACAGGAAATAAATGTCTCAAACGTGCACGTAATCGCTGAATGTGAATGGACCAACGGGCGCCCATTGAGGTACTCTTGGGTGCGAGCCCGTTGCTCCCGCTAATGGTCTGTTTCACTGAAGTAGCACCAGGAATGCTCACCCTCTCAATGCGTCCCAACTCGGGGCACGCATGGCAGCGCTCCCATTTTGTGGACGTGTTTGCCTGGCTGTCATTATACTTTCTCGAGAGGAAAGAAAGGAAAACTCGTTCTAGCACTCTCGCCCATCCTGTAATGAACAGGGAAGACATATTTATGTTTTTGCCAGAGAACACTTGAAACACAAGAGGGGTTTAAGTAAAGAGAGCGTCGGTCTTTTGGGCCATTTTCAATATTTCCCCCCTTGGTGGCCCACGGGGCAAGTGAGGGGGTTGCTTCTTTACAATCGTCGGGTGACCAGGGGAAAATAGTGTGGCCTTAACAAGCCCAAATTAAAAAAGAACATCATTTTCATTATGCAGTCAAACACAATTACAAGCAAATGTTTTCTCTGTGGAGCTGCCCCTGCTTTCAGGGTCTTTGTCCCCGGCTCCTTAGTGTGTGCAGAGAAAGGACCCGCTGGTCAATGGGCAGCTGAGTGGCGTGTTCAGCGGAGGCCCACATCCTTAGCCCCCAGCACAGAATGCGTTTTGTTCCAAGAGCAGCCATACATTGGGAGCAGATTTGTTGAATTAGAGAGCACAGCAGGAGATGGGGAAGCGGAGGCTAAGTGATGGGGACGACTTGTTGCTAGGTGACTGACACACAACTGCAGGATGCCACTTTTCAGAGCTTGGCACTTTTCACTTTTTTTTCACTTCTATTTGACTGCCACCCTCCGCTAGATAAAACACACACAAACACTTCACATCTTTTAATTTGTCTCCTTGATGAAATTCAGATGTTGAAAAAGATTACTGCAGATAATCTTAGAGTATGCCTCGCACTTACTGTGGAAATCTTCTGGCGAAGTGATATTG
Source organism: Festucalex cinctus (assembly GCF_051991245.1). NCBI lineage: Eukaryota > Metazoa > Chordata > Actinopteri > Syngnathiformes > Syngnathidae > Festucalex > Festucalex cinctus. The sequence continues at coordinate 5,160,598 of NC_135422.1, forward strand.
AGGAGGAAAAATGCTTCCATGGGCAAAACGGAGGTGCATTACCTTTCTTGTATCTGATACACTGGTGGTTAATGTCGCATCTGACATAAAACGTTAGCGTCATACAGACACCCTGCGCTATCAGCAAAAAAAAAAAGTCTTTTCCTGAGGCTTTTAAGTGGCACACAAGGTCAGCCAGGATTTCTGTAAACCCCCACTCCCGTATAGGCAATGCTGCCAGGAAATTTTGCCATTTGAAATGTCTTTGTGTGTATGTATGTGTGTATTACATATATATATTTCGATTCACAAGAGTTCATTTCGATTCAATTTCGATTTTCTTCAATTCGATTCACATCAGTTTAATCTGATATTAATTACTTATGGAACATCAATTCTTCTTAAATATTAAGGACATGATAAAAAACAATTAACAAATAACCTCCACAAACTCCAATTAAAATTTCGCAGAGGCACTAACTAGATCAATAAATTATTTATTAATGAAAATAACATTAAAATCACTTAGTTGTTGCACAAACATTGACATCAGTATGTATGAGATAAAAATGTTTCCATAATTCTAATTCAATAAATACAAATTCTTTGAATTGTCATAAATTGCAACAAGTCAGGTCTTTCTCAACTGTAAGAAAATACTTTTAAATTAACGTGAACAGTACATTTCAAGAAAAGTGTAAGATACAAAAAATTCAGGCCTTAAAATTGTATTTTCTTGTTAATTTATGGGGGAAAAAAAGAGGTATTAAAATAATTGATTCATGGTTTTATGAATCAATATCAGACTCGAAAAGGAAAATCGATTTGTTATCGATTATTTATTTATTTATTTATTTATTTTTAAACCCAGCTCTAATATCTATAGATAGATAGATCGATATCAGTCGGCAGATCTTTTTTTACTCTGTGAATAGAAACTATAATGTGGCAGCCGCAGCGTAAGAGAGTTATTACTCACTCACGCCTCTCGTCTCCGCAAGTTTCACAATGAGACATTAATTTCCCCGTCATTTAGGACCACCTTATATTCCGAGCTTGCCGAAATAGGCAACAGAGATTCAGGGTTGGTGTCGCTCCTATTTGAAGCCGTGCCTGAAGGTCAAAACTACATCCACCCCAATGAAAAGTCCATTGTTGGTTTGAATCCCCACCTTGTGCCTCCCTAATCCTTTTCACCAAGGAAGCATCTTTACTTCTTTGTGCCGCCTCCGGCTTATGAGAATATCAGGGCACACCTGTGCCCTGAGAAAAATTCCCCTGCCCTCTGTAAAGCTGTATTATTCAGTGCAAGGCCATGGTAGTCAGTGTTTTTGAAAGCATTTGGAAGATTGCAAATGGTCCTTCAGCCTGGCACAAAAAAGAAGAAAGATCCTGTTTACAATATTCTCTACTCGCGCGCGAAACCTACAAATGGTTGCAAACACAATTTCGACCTTACATTTGATAAAATAGCCTGTGATATGCTATAGCTCGTATAATGAATGAAGCATTGTATGTTGTGTTTCCCTGATATGCTGAACACATTCATATTACTATATTTAATATGAACACGATTGCCTTGAAAGCAGTTATTAATTTGGTGTCACCGTGGCTTCACTGCAGATATTACCGCCTATAGTTTTTTACATGGCAATTCGTTTGACCGGGGCAATTCTTTTGGCACATAAAAAGGAAAGTAAAAAACAAACAAACAGAAAATTGTAGGAATGCACAGATAAAACTTTTTGGAGACCAAGTATGGGTTCAAGTACTTATATTTGAGTATTCACCATACCGAGTACTGATACTTGACAATGCCATTATGTATTGTAATTAAGTTGAAAACGTGTTTTGTTTTAACCAAATATTTTTCGTCGTTGCTGACATGTTGACACCAAACTGTAAGTTTTCAATAGTCTTGCTACACATTTCAGCTAAATGTTACCTGTAACACAAGGCATTTCAGTTATGTAGTGTTTTGTGCTGAACATTAGAGGGCACTAAGTTGACATAATGCTCAAGTCTGGATAGTACAAAGTGGTATATATTACATTTCTCAGAACACAGTATTGATGCCACAACAACAAAACAACAACAACGAAAGTCGCCGTTTCTGTTTACTGTCCAAATATGTGGAGTTGCTAAAGAAAAAGCCTTGTAGAACCTCTGAGAATGTAAAAGTTATGCTACCACCTCTTATCGCTCTCAATTTGTTCGTTAGCAGGATTGTGTGAAAATACACAATTTACTCGATCTAAACCATGTGGATTTCTGCATCTAAATGACAGAAGTCATGCACAAACAGGATATGTGTTTCCAGTTACTGTATGTACAAAACACTTCAGATTTATTGTATTGTAGCTTGTTTTTAGGCTTGTTTATCATATGTTGACCTCACACAGAGAATTAAGTTCAATTATCTTTGATACGAGAGATTTGGACATTTTTCTCTGTTTCTGCACAAAGCGATATTTAGATCAGTTGAGTCGAATTAAATGTTGTGAAATGACTGCTCATATTGGCGTAACGTTGCTTTGCCGCCTTGTGTATGAGCTGATTGGGTCCGCTGCCACATCGCATTGGCTGGCTTCCATACGGAGATAAGACGGTATTAACGCCGTCTCATCCTCTGCTTTAAGTGTTGCAAAGTCCTTGGCAGGACTTAAATGATTTGATTTCGCTGTCAGATGACGAGCATGGATCAAACTCTTTTGCTACATTTTTCTTATTGTTCTAACCTTTTGTGACACATTTCTCAACAAAATTCAGTCTTTTGCTGGCTTGCAAATAAATAATGTGATAAATTCCTGCTCGGGTTTCAGTATAACGATGCCTGCATTCAAGCTCAAAATAAAACTTTTATTGATCACATCTTTCGGAGTTTATTTTATTTTATTTTTTAATATGTATTCCCTAAAGAAATCCTGCACTTGGGTGTCATACAGCTTGCTCATTTACACTGACCCCAATCCTCAGCACATCCAATGATTTAATCTTCCCTGGCAGGAGCAACCAGAGCACCCCTCTGCTTACCCTCTGAACATGCATTTTTAATCAGTATATTAAGATGTCACATAACAGTCTGAGCTCATCATCTATGCCGCTGGTCATAGCACATAAGAGTTTGGCTATTTAGAGCACGATTAGACCTGGTTGCTGGTTATTAAGTTGAGAAGGATGACGCGAGAAGTCTCGCCCTTAGTGAGGCTCAAACTGAGATAAAAAAATAAATAAAATTGAGTCTCTTTAGAAGCTATCGAGAGAAAACCGCGTGGCGACAAAGAGAGGCGATCATTTGACTCATCTTCTCAAGGTCTCTGAAGTCTCGTTCCGAGTCCCGTCCTTGTAGCGCAAGACTGCTGAAGCCTGCGCACGGATAAATATTTGAAGATGTGTGAGTGGCGACTCTCAGCCTGTCAGTTGTGTTTTGGAGTCGCGGCATCAAGCAGGGACCTGCTCAGCGGCATGGCGTAACTCCAGCAATGACATGAGCGCGCGTACACGCCCGACGCCCTCCGTCGCCCCGCGCACGCACGCTCGCGGATAGCCCCGTCAGCTATATCCTGTCAAACGCATCGGCCTCTAGGTCCGGTGGTGAGCTATACGTGCACACAGTGATCAGGCAGCTGACCAGCTCTGCCTTCTCCTGCCCGTACCTAGACAGCTCTCTTCATCCTAATGAGCTCTGTCAGAGTGGCATTTGACATAAGCCATCAATAAAGCACAGCTGACACACAGTCAGTCTCGCTGGCTTCTGCCCCCTGCAGTGCAAACAACTCGCCATCCCGAGTTGCACTTTTGATTATGTGGTGGATTCATACTACTTCTTTATGATGTGATCCAACATCACTTCTGTTAGATGGTCCTGTCGGGGATTGCCGTAGCAGTGTCTATTCTGTCCTACAGTCTGGTAACTTGGCAATAGCCAGATTGATATTACATATTCATCTGGTACGTCTCCACAGTAATGTGATCAGGAAAAGGCGGGACATTCTGTACAACAATTCGAGCTGATTGGACGATGCGACATTCTACACGTCGTGTGGCGCAGTCTCTTCCTGGTCTTCTTCTTTTAAATTACTACTGGTCGATCACACTTCTATGGCGTATACCGCCACCTACAGTGGTGGAGTCCTCTCTCAATATTCGCAAAAGAAGAACAGATGGAAACGGGCTTAAGTCGCATGTCCGATTTGCACATTTTCAGTAAATTTACTTAAAAAATTGTAAACAATTGGATGGAAACCTGACTGATGACCCACACAGTCCCTACTGAAATGTCTGATAGATCATCACTAAGACTTTTAAAGTCAGCCAGTGTAGAAGTATTTATTACCTCAGCAAAGAAGATGTTTTTATTTTTAACGCTTTTTCAAGTTTGTTCATTAGTAGGATTATGTGAAAAATGCTTAGCCAAATGAAAAATAGCCTTCTGGTCATCTGGTAGAACTTCTGTCAACTCAAGTATGGATAACTTCTTGTGTCATAGTAGCCCAGTAGTGTAGCAACAAAATCTTTATCCTGTCGTGATTAACTCATTTGCTCCCAATAATGTGTAAATATGTTTTGTTTTTTTTATGTTTTAAATGTCCCAAAGACGTATTTCTATGTTTTTTTGTTTGTTTTTATGCTGGAGTAGCCTCTCAACTGCAAAGAACGGTTGCAGAAATTGTAGTTATTACATAAAGTCCAGCAGGTGGCAGCAGAGCAAAGGAGATCAACCAGGGGCATGTTGAAAAAATGCTCAATTACTCACAATTTTAAATAGATTTGTGAAAACTGATGAAACTTAGCTCTCTTCTAATGCTAATTGCTGCGGAACGGAAACAGATAGAAACATACTTCTTGTTCCTGATGAAAGAAGAGACTTTAATCTTTCTTTTGATAGGTTCCATGTTTTTATATCAATATAACACAATATTCTGTGGGCCTTTCAAAATCAGTCAAAATCTAGTAAAACAGCCAAGAGCGAACGGGATTGCTTCTGTGAAAATGGCTGGGAGTGAATGAGTTAAATGAAATGAAGAATAAATACATGAAAGAAGATACTCTTTATCGTTAATTTAAAAAAAAAGAAAGAAAAATTATGGTACCAACAATTTCAATTTGCATTATTACCATGGGAAAATGTTGGTGTTTTAATATGCAATGTTTAACTCTTTCGATTTCCGCACGCTTCTTTGTGCCATTCCACTTTTACACTAAAATTAACAGACACAAATATAAAATAACCTCATGCAAAGAAAATGAAGTGGCACTATAGACACTGAGTGCAATTTTAGATTGACACAATTTTCTCTGTGTGTTTGGATTGCAGCTAATCAGTGCTTGCCGCTATACTGAAGACACAATTAAGTTTTATACAAACAAATCGACTGACAGAGCCATTTCCCATCCTGATGATCATATTTATTTAACGATCAAGTAGTATGAAGTCAAGACGCTTTGTATGATTCATTCTCTGCAAGTGGATACTTACTATGCTCCCGTTTATTTTTCTGTGTCAAAGTGACTCAAATACAGGATTTTATTAGGAGAGTATATTTAAACCCAGCTTGCGAGATATGACCAAAAAAGGACCTAGCAAATATTATTACATTTTATACATCAGCACATACGACTCATCCTAAAGGTCACAGACGAAAGAGCTACCTACATAGCAGACAAAAGAGCAAGTCTGTCAAAAGCGACATTTATTGACAGTCGTGTGTACGCGTGGCCAGTAAATAGGAGGAGACACAGTCTGTAGACAATGTGAAGTGGAGGTGAGGCCCGGGTGGCACGGCTGTGGCGGCGTGACCTGTGCCCCGACTCGCGCGTCATCTATCTACCCGGCGCCAGAGGACCTCCTGACTGTGATGAGTTTTGACTCCTGTCACCTTTGGGTGTTGTCAAGATCCTCTGACATGCCCATGGATTTTTTTTTTTCCTTTCTCTTCATTTTGTCAAATCTTTTCTGCTGTACAGAAATGGGTAAAACGTAGAGGCTGGTCTTTTGAACTCTCATCAAAACAGGCCTGCAGATTGTCATATCTTTTTTTGCTGATATGTAAGTGACTTATTATGTTTTTGGGAGAGGAGCTTGTGCACTCTGCGTGCTGGTGAATAAAAGAATCTCGGAGAGTGTGGGTGGCTTTAGAGGGAGTTCTAAAGACAGAACATTCAATCAACCCCCTTATTTGACTGTTGCTCCTGTAGTTGTGGCACGACGGCATGTTGACTGAAAAGATGTTCTTGATTTTGTTGAGGAGCTCGCGTGACTTCGATTGCCAGACTTTGGGACGTTGAAAAAACGGTTCACTCCGACTCAAATTGATTGAAAAGAAAAGTTCACCCCAGGATCTTTTTTTTTTTCTCTCTCTCTCTCTGTATGCTCTCCCAGATAAAAGCCACATATTGTTGCTGTAGTTGCAATTTGCTGTTTTCTGTCCATAGCTGAGTGCAAAAGTGGATTTACTTCGCCTAATGACCGGCTTGGCATTTCAGCTCCAACAGTGAACCTCTTCCTCTCGCACGCAATCACCGTAGTTGTGCAAGTTGTATAGGAAATGCTTTTGTTCATTAACTTTCTCTGCAGTATATGCCTCTCACAGTAAAATGTAACATATGGCAGTGTTGTCTAATGTCCCCCGTCGCCACTCCCCCCCTCAGTTTCATTTAGCCACTCTCTGACCAGAAATTGACTGCATTCAAGAGTGGAATGGATGTAATAATTGCTTGCACTCTATAACATACTCAGTAAATGCACCCACCCGTAAAAAAAAGAAAAGAAAAGCAAAAGAGGGCAAGATTCAATGTATCTCTAATGGATTTTTGCAGAGCCTTTGCAGTTCAATCTCTCTGCATTGTTTGTTTGCAACAGGTGAATGTCCTTTGGCTTACAAGTGGAACTCACACAGGAGACGGAATATAGAGATTATGAGAAAAATTCAGAGTAGCATTGCACTGTTATGCTGCTTTTCAGTTGCAGAAATCAACACATATATATTTACAGGCTTTAGATGTTTATTGAAGCTCTGTATTAAGGAGAGAAATGCAGATAGATGGAAAAACACAGTGGAATTTCCAAAGGTAGAAATAATCCATTTTGAAGTTGACTTGCTACGTACAAAAGGGGTAACCTCCTGACTACCAGCGATTCAAATTTGTCCTCTGTAGTGGACCTTTTTAAACCTGAATATCTCCCACCCATATGATTGAATTAACTCCTTTCGTGCTCTATAGAGGACATTCAGAGCTTTCCAATGATACAAAATGTGTAGGGGTGGGGCTTTGCCCACCGTTGATTGCATCATAAAAGAAAATGGCTTCCCTCAGTGCAAGCGCTTTTTAGAGAAGAGGAAAAGTAAGTGTATAACAATTTTTATTGAACAAATTTAGGCTTTAAATGTTGTTAGCATTTTTTCTATAAGACTGTTAAGAACACATTAAAGTATTGTTTGAATTATTTTAACTGTATTTGAGCCTAGCATTTAAGTTTTGAGAAATGTCCTCCGTAGTGGACACACCATAGCTTAAAAATAAAAACTTTCTTTTTTCAAAAATTTATTTTGGAGTATTCCAGTTACTTCACAAAGATTGGGGAATATTAAAATAAACATGATTGGACAATATTTTTTTCCTGGTAGTCAGCAAGATATCATACATTATATGCTATGATGGATTTTGATATTGATATTCCACAAACACAATATTAATCACAATGTCGTGTTTAGACTAGTGGGGGGGCATACGACTTATTATTGTAGAGAAAATTTGGGGGCTGAACTTGGCATCTGCTCAGCATAATTAAAATTAATTTGGCTAATTAATATTTGTTTTGCTCATATTGTACTGAGCAGCCACGCCTTTCCTGTGACATTGTCGCTTCTATGATTTTCATCACAGTTATCCTCACGCCACCCTTCTGTCGTGACATCTCGAAACTACCAAAGAAAAAGCAAAACACGCTTATGGATTTTTTCCTTTTGATGAAGTTTCACAAGATTTGATGACACCGCGCGCTGCGGTGGTTTGAACTCCACGTTTTGCTTGACCTCCAAATTGTGCCTGCCATTTTTGGAATTAGCGCTACATTTACAAGCTAGGAAGCTAGTAATAGTACAAAATCTTGGATGGCATTGTCTTGTTTGGCCTCGGTGTGTGAGTGATGCACTCTCGGGGTATGTCAAAGAACTCTTTTCAATTCTGCTGCACTCAATATCATATTTGTCAAATTCTATAGCCTGCGCATGAATCGGATTGTCGGTGATGAGGCCAAATATCACATGCGCTGTGTTCTCGTTTGTCTGCTGTGTGAAAACAAAAGCTTGGGGGGGAGGAGTATGTGTGTCAGGGCTGGGCTTTGGCATGTGCACTCCCCCCCCCCCCCCCGTCCCCCCCCCACGTTGGCTGCAGCCACCTATTGGCTCCCCCTCGATCTATGTCAGCGGGCCTTGTGTGTGGCTGAAGGACGCTGGATTACATGCACTCGGGGCCAATGGGTCAACGGATAAGAAGTCTTCTCTGTTACCGCAAATCCACAGATTAAACGTAGCGTCAAGAGCGAGCGCTGCCCCGGGGGCAAATGGCTCTGAAAATACGACTCTCTGAGAGCGTTGGCTTAACCCTTCTGTCACCGCGGCGCAAGCGGCTAACCTTTTTGCACACAGCGACTGTTAAATCACCACACATGAGCCAGACTTTCAAATATGTCGAGGTCACGTCGAGGTTAAGGGGGTATATCGCTGACTTGATATTTTAATTGGAAAGTTAATCTCGGATGAGTTCAGGCAAAAATCAAAGGGGTGGGAAACTACGTCTCATGATTCAATTCCGATTTGTGGGTCTGCGATTCGATCCAGAATCGATTTTTGACTCAAAATAATTTGATTGACGCTTCAATGTATAAATGTGCAGAGTCGTGATGATCTACTCCAGTCTGTCTCGCTAATGCTAATTAGCGTGCTACTCGTGGCACTTTTATCACTCAAAAGAACGGCTATTCATACAAAATACTCACCGGCATATGCTCTTCCTACGCTGCAAAAAAAAAACAAAAAAAACACCAACTTTTATTGCCATAAATTGATTGAGAATTTTTTTTTTCTTCTACTCTGTAATGTGGCAACAACTTAAGCGTATCAGAAGGCATGGAACCACATTGCCCCTAAGTGGCCAAATCATGTATAACATGAACAGCACAAATGTGTGCGATACTGCAAATTTTGGCATCGATCCGATATCAAGTAAACACAGGGCCAGTATCGCCGATACTGATATTGATACTTTTTGAAAATTACAGTATATAATTATTTTCTTAAATTAATGTAGCTGTATCATTTAATTGCTTATTCACAATCAAATTTCAACCTTTAAGTGTTTTTATGTTTCATTTTTAAACAATTTATTGATAAATAGAAAATACTTTATCAATGTCCCCAAAAACATTCCAAAATATTATTTTTCAATTCTTAAAGTGCACAACTTCAATTCACCCCGAGTAGCATACTTAGTATTGTGCAATGTTGTTTCACATCACTGATTGCGCCCTCTTAATGGGGCATTTAAAACAAGCATCATAAACACAACCATCTAGAAGCAGCGCATATGGCAAAACAAACCAAAAACGATTCGAAATAGCCCAATGGGGTTTGGTATGCATGTTTGTGGGGGGCAGGGCAGATGGCGAGAGCAAGGTACTGTAGGTCTGCATGGGACCGTGGCAGGATGGCTGTTGGTGACAGGCTCTTGTAGCGTCTCGTCTGCTCCAGTGATCCTCGGGAATCTGGGTCATTTCCAGCCGGTTCACATGGAACTATTCCCCACTCCTTCCCTCCTGCTGCCCTGGGCGAGCTATGACCCAGCTACATTCGAATAATGATGACGAGGACACAAAAGTAAATGTCTCTTATTGTCATTTGGAGGAGAAGTGAGAGTTGGTCACCACCCCTGCCATTAGTCTCATTACGTTAGCACCCCTGTTAATGTCATGATCAGCTCCCTTCACAGAAAACTTTTTTTCTTTTCATTCACAGTGAGTATTTCTCAATGTGTGAACTTTTACAGGACAAATTGGAGTGTTCAAATTTCAGGTTTTTTTTGGGGAGTTAAATGTGTAGTTTTAACATTTTCAGTTAAATTGTGTGCAGTGTAGGTGTTATTTTACAGGGTTGATCACTTAGTGTTAGATTAAATCTGCAGAGATGTTATTAAGCTCCGCCTTCGCACTTCCTCAGAGAGAGAGACAAGTGAGCGCCATTTTCCTCCTTATCACTGAGAAACACTGAAATTCCAACAAAATGTGATGGGACGTCATTTTTGCTCACAGAAGAGGCTGCAGTTTAACACGTACTTTAGTTAATATTAACATTTCTAGTGTTAAGCAACTGTTTTGAGTGTTAAAAAAAAATACACAGTTGGTGTAATATTTTAACACCACACACCAGTCTTGATTATACATTTAAACGCCCATCAGTTGTTTTAACTCCATGTCAGTGTAAAAAAATTAACACTTTCAAAAATGTTCTTTTATCAATATTTAGTGTTGATCAATACAGACACTTTTAAAATGTTAAATTTAACTATGTGTTATATTAACCCAGTTTGCTTTTTATTCAATTTGGGAGAAAAAAATCATTCTCATTTGGCAAGACAAAAAAAAAAAAAGTCCATATCCTTTTACCCTTTGTCCATCTTTAAATGGATTTTATATCCTACAGATTTCACTTTTGTTTGTTTTATTCATTTGCTAAAGGTTTTGTTTATTATTGCCATGCATATGCACTGTCACCAGAAATGTCAATAAGATTTTTTTTTTAGGTAAAAAAAGATGCATATCTAAAATTTGGTCTTGAAACACTATTTATGTAGGGTCTGTTTAGTAGTTTCTTTGCCACACACTGTGAAAATAAAAAACCAAAACATATTTATCACCAGGCTTGATGTCACTATTATCTTTAAATAGATTCATTGATTTATTTCTGTCAGTTCTCTGCCGTGTTTTGTCCTTTTTCATTAAAATCTGATCATTCCCAGTTTTGTATCTGTAGTGTTAGTCAAAGAAATGAGCACTTTGATAAAATAGTCTTGGAGATTTATCGTAGAAAGCGGCTGCAATAAATCCGATTTGGTGTGCAGACAAGCGTCTGCTGCAGATGAGGATGCATGAAACAAATAGACAAAGGGGGGGGGGAGATGTTTGAATGACATCCACTGTGTTGTTGTGCTCAATGTGTGGAGATATTGGTGTCAGGAGGCCTCACAGTGACATAGGCCTTGGCTCAGACTTCTTTTAACCTTCACATTGTGGACTGGAAAATAATAATGGAGTTATTTTCGTATTTAAAACAGGATTGCTTGTAATTTACACACTTTTAAATGAACAAAATCCATTTCCTGCATGCCTGTTTTGTTGCTACATCAATGTTTAAAGAGTGACACGTAGCCTCAGACTACAATTGTTATTTGCAGCTCTCCGTTTAAGGGATCAAAAACATCCTGGTGTTTTATTGATGGGCTCTTCCTCGAAAAAAAGTCGTTGTAAATTCAGTTTGGGACAGGCAGTCTGTGGGGATGAAATATTTAAAGACAACTATAAATATTTCACAACAGCACCATGTCGATATATACCTCCAGTGCAGCATCCCGTGGAGATTTTATCCTTTCTTTGCCGGCTGCTGTGATAATACGCGTTGACCTTGATCAACAAACCCTCCAGGTTGGGCGTCTGAAATAACGCGGCCTAATAGGCTTTATTCATTCGTCGAGGCGAGCACGCTTCTTGCAGTTTATGCAAATGTGAGCTCCTTCAACTACACGCTTTTTTTTTTTTTTTTTTTTTTTACTTTTTAATCCAAGTCTGCAGTAAACCAGCAAGAGAATGAACAGCTTCCTGTGCAGAAGGCATTTCATAACCCCGCATCAAGCGTCTATAATTCATGCACAAAGAGCCCGAAGGGATACAGCGCGGCAGCGTGCATGCGCGCGCACGAGCCCGTGTCTGTGTGTGTGTACGTGCGCGCGCCACTGTGAAAATAATATCAGGCCTTTCCGTTAGAATGAACTTTACTACTGTATCCAGCCATGAAATAATCTGACCCGACACTTCAAACCATCTGCGCTATCTATCCGCCCTCTTATTTACTAAATCAGCCTGAGCACAAAACGGAGTGTGGCTGATACTAAAGCCTGCCAGGGACATCGTAATCGTATATACACACGCGCGTGCGCGCGCGGCTCTCTCAGCATCCATGTACTGCACTTTTGAAGGTTGTGTTAAATATCAGTGAATTAGATTTTAGGATAAGTTCTATAAGCGTGTTGTTGTTGCGGATTGAAGTGTCGCTTTGTTGTAAAAAAAAAAAAAAAACAAAAAAAAAACAACAGCCCCGATCGTACAAAGAGCTTGTTTGTAAAACCGCACGGCTAAACGTCTAAGGACGCCCAGCGAAAAAAAAAAAAAGGTCAAAATGTTTATATGTTTTGAAAAGGGAGGCGCTGAGATGCGCTTCCCGCCCGATTGGGCAGGCTTGACAGTGATTGACGTGCAGCCATGGCAACCGGGCAGCCAATCTGCCAAGTCCAATAGGAAATCATCGGAGGGGGCTTGACTGTCTTTTTCTCCCCCTTGAAAAAAAATAAAAAATACACCTCTCCTCCGGCTCGAATCCTCTCCTACTTTCAATCCCAGCCCACCTTGATAAATACATCGCAGCTCCATCGTGCGTTCTCCGGTCTTTCCGAGCCTTTTGCCCGCTAAAGATGCGGTAGGTTGACCCACCCCCGCCTCCCTTCCCACCCTTTCGGCGACATCGTCCCTCCTCATTTTCCTCGTTTCGCTTCAACTTTTGGGGATTGCCTTGTTTTGTTTTTCCTCTGTGTGTGTGTGTGTGTGTGCGTGCGCGCGCGCGTCTCGGATTGCCTTGGCGCGCGTCAAGAAGCCGACGGAGACGACGTGGAGGAGAGAGAGGAGCACGGAGGGGGAGAGCCGGCAGAAGCCTCCATGTTTCAGCTGCCCATCTTGAATTTCAGCCCCCAGCAGGTCGCCGGGGTGTGCGAGACTCTGGAGGAGAGCGGCGACGTGGGCCGCCTCGGCCGCTTCCTGTGGTCGCTGCCGGTCGCCCCGGCGGCCTGCGAGGTGCTCAACAAGAACGAGTCGGTGCTGCGGGCCCGGGCCGTGGTCGCCTTCCACACCGGCAATTTCCGCGAACTCTACCACATCCTGGAGAACAACAAGTTCACCAAGGAGTCGCACGGCAAGCTGCAGGCGCTGTGGCTCGAAGCGCACTACCAGGAGGCCGAGAAGCTGCGGGGACGCCCGCTGGGGCCGGTGGACAAATACCGGGTGCGGAAGAAGTTCCCGCTGCCCAGAACCATTTGGGACGGCGAGCAGAAAACCCACTGCTTCAAGGAGAGGACCAGGCACTTGTTACGAGAATGGTACTTGCAGGACCCATACCCGAATCCGAGTAAAAAACGGGAGCTTGCGCAGGCTACCGGACTTACACCCACACAAGTAGGAAACTGGTTCAAAAACCGAAGACAAAGAGACAGAGCTGCGGCTGCCAAAAACAGGTGAGATCGAGCCTTTTGCTTGTAAAATTGCAATTTGAGTCCGCGTGCATTATAGGACAGAAATTATTATTATTATTGTTAATTTCATTTTAGGCTTCCAAAAGATATGCAGTTTGTGTCGCTTTTATTAAATTGAAATGGCGTGTGAATAATATTACTATATTGAGAAAATTATTAATCTTAGTAAAATCCCAGAGTGCAACGTGACCAATGCTTTTGTTGCAATAATATTTTTTTTAGCCTGTTGTATTTTATTTTGCTTCGATTTAATGCACAATAATAAATAACCCAATTATAGGGTGGATTATCACGGATATATAAACAATGAAACCAAAAGCTCGTTTGTATTTTCATTTCCTGCAAAATGACGTAGAAGAGGAAGAAGAAAAAAATGGCGATGTATTTACTGCAACAATATTTGCCATGCTATCTGGCTAGCGGTTCTTTTTTTGTGACGCCGTGCATGTCCTCTTGTCCAGGCTTCAGCAGCAGGTCCTGTCCGGGGGCACCGTTCGCTCCCTGGCCGACGAGGACGGCGCCGTGGACCGTCTGGGCAACGCGTCCAGTCCGGAGGCGAGCCTGTCCAGCAAAGCGGCGGCCTCGGCCATCTCCATCACCTCCAGCGACAGCGAATGTGACATCTGAGCCGCTCTTCCGGCTCAACTCTTTGATGAATGGAAAGCGAAACGAAAGGGGCGATTAACGAGTGAAAGACAATCGAATATATACGACGACTCATATAGTGCCTGCGTTGAGTTACACACACAACATACACGTACATGTACACATGTGACGCCTGCCAAAAACATGCAAGGATCTGTGAGGCCTATACTTTTATTTGCATTTGACCCACGCGTGGATAAATAACACAAGGAAGACTGATAACTCCCCCATTGAGATGAAAAAAAAGAAAGTACATTATCCGTGGGTATTTCATGTTGAAAAAGAACTGTGCTATTTTTACGTTTCTTGCAAAAGTTTTATAAATAATATTTGCCTATTTAAAAGCATCTGATCTGTCTTTTGGATTTCATCTTCATTCGCTTGGTGTTTTTTTTTTTTTTAAATACTTTACCTTGTGCACAGGTGAACCTGTCGAGCATGCGCGCTTTAGTGACGTTGTGTTTCAAGTCAAAGGGAAAAACAAGTAACTTAATAAAATAATTGTGGACCGAGAGAGTATTTTTTATTTTTTTTGTGATTGGTGTTATGTCCCGATATATAAACGGAGATATAATGTAAATCCATCTTGATTAATGGCTGCCTCTCTGTCAGTCCGCCCTGACACGTTTCATAGCGAGCCCTAATTGACCAACATGCTGTGCGTCGTGTAATGCAGGGTGACAGCGAGAGGTCAGCGAGAGGCCGGCTCACTAACCCGGATGATGTGCGGGGAGAGATCATCATGCACATGAAAACACGGCAGATTGTCGACGTGCACGAGCCTCGCATTGCGCGCATGGACGAGCACGCTTCGTTTAGTCAATTGCAAAAAAAAATAAAAAAAAATAAATAAATAACAAAATCAACTGACGTTAAATTTGTGCGAATATTTACCAATTTATTATTTCCCAAGAAAAAAAAAAAGATCATGTTTTGTGAATGGTTCATTCAATTTGGGGTTTCTGAATTGTCAAAATGGCTGCTGTGGAAAAAAAAATAGTATTTCTTAAACTGCACATTGCACCCCAATGAAAACTAATATATATATAAAAAAATACATCTGCAGCATCCCCTATGATAATTTTGAAAATATCAACAAATACCATTATTATATTTTTTTCTCGTATTATTAAATCCGCCCATGCAATTCAAGAATATATTATCCCATTAACGACAGATTTTTTTTTTTATCGTGCTATTAGGCCATACTGCAAAAAGAGATTAAGATTTATTATTAAGCTTTGTTATATATTTATGATGACTATAATATCTACATCTAAAACATCCTCCATGCAATGTGAAAATCTTTTTTTTTTTCATATATATATATATATATATATATATATATATATATATATATATATATATCATTACTAAAAAGACACTAGTCAGGTCAATTAACGTTTTTTTTTCTTAAATATATTTTTCAATATATGGATGTCGACATTGTCGTGTCGACGGCGGCTTATATTTTGTTCTGCTACTATAAAAGAGAACAATGGCCCCTTAAAGCCCAAAATCACCTTTACAGTATGTGTAATATAACCATTTTTTTTTTTTTAAATACATGTGCAGCATTCTCCTTATTGCCAGCTATTTTTCGTTCTATTTTTTTTCCTATAAAATAGAAGTCCCCCCTCCCACCACCACCACACACGAGTTCAAGTTCAACTTTTGCATGAATGGATCACTTTTTTTTTTTTTAAGTGCATCTGCAGCATCCAGAATATTGTCTTATATCAAGGGCAGCGAATTTTAGATGATATTATTACTTCAAAAGACAGACCGCAAGTATAGGAAGCATGAATAAGTTCATATTGGCCATGGTTTTTATTATTATTATTATTATTATTTTTTCTATGCAGCATCGACCTTGTTTTGGCAATACTGTAAATGCAGTATGAATACCCCTCCCAGCCCGCCCCAACTATGACGGAAACACGAGTTCAAGTTGAGCGTTTCCAAGTGACAGGGCGGACACCTGCCTCCAGTTCGCGAATTAGCCCACAGTAACTTGTGAGATGCACAAAAGGCTTTTCCAACACAAGGCAAATGTGTGTGAAGAGAGAGGGAGGAAACGGGGTGAGCCCACATGAAAGGGGGGTCGCCAAGCTTTTTGCTCTTCATTTTTTTTTTTTTTTTTTTTTGCTGGCTTCTCTTTTGGGACAAAATGTCTGAATATTTCCGTTTCTATTGAAAGTAAGAGGAAGGAGGGAGGGTCGGACCAGATTGTGGGGGGTGAAGGGGTTCTCTCGGTCAATAAGGTTGTCAAACTGGTCAGCGGTAATCAGTGCTAATGATGGCTCTGAGTTCCCCCTCTTGGACAAAGGGGCCCTGCCGCTGTTTTGTGAGGGGACCCATTCCAAAGAAAAGACTCCTAGTGTGTGTGTGTGTGTGTCTGCACTGTGGTCTAGTAGTGCATTAAAAGGGGTTTTAATTACAATTTAAGTATATTTTCTGGCTTGTTTTCCCAACCTTCCGAATGTCCATGACGTCACCTTCTTCACTTTATGTTTGGATCACGTTTGACTTTGCGAACTCACCTCACTTGTTAATTTAGACGTGCAGGTTAAGAGTTGGTTAATCGCCCACTTTTTCTTACTGAAGGTCAGACTGCACCATCGACTATATTATGCATAATGTGCATGCATGCTAATGACTAGCATACAGTAGATGCAACTTCCACCAGCTGCATGAGTTTTTTTTATTTATTTTTTATTTATTTTTTATTTTTTTTAGGTTTGAAATAATTATTTGTGACTACCGTAGTTATAATTATTAAAGTACACAGCAGTGTGTATAATTTAAAATGATGTTTTTCGTTTGTTTTTGTAATGGCGAAATTAATAGAACAAAAATGATACATCTAATTAAGTAAATATAAAAATGCTACTTTGTAACATAAAATGGTGCATGTCAAATGTTCCGCAAAAATCTTCCAACTTGGTGTTGAAGCATCTCCACTGTATGAAGTGAGAACATTCACACATCAGGTGTGAATAATAGAGAGAAAATGAGAGTGAATCCAGATCATCAATTCAATCAATGTCCAATCATTCTGTCAAGTATTTTAGTGATTTAGTCAAATCCTGAACTACTGATGTGAAATAACAAATTTCTCTTATAGGAAAATGCATTTTGGACCATTTAATGCCATCTTGGTTCTACTTTGCTCTATAGGGGGCGCACTTGAGTGCTGGAGCTTGAGTGCATGTTTTGGGTTTTTTTTTGCTCCAGAGATAATAACGTGCCCACGTTATTATTGTGACTGATCCATTTGTCCACTGAAACAATTACTGCAGCATTTTCATTTGACACAATGTCTTCCATTCTCCCACATAAAATTATTTTTTCCAGACAATCAGGTTCAGGGGAAGAAAACAATAACAACCTGTCCTTCCTCCAGCTCATCTCACATATTATCCTTTCCACAAAGGCACAGTGTAGAAATAGTGTTGATGTCAAAATGGAAGGAGGGCGTCGTCAATGTCATGCTCAAGGACATTTTGTAACCTTGTGAATTCAAGAACAGAACTTGTCACTGTCATTTGTGTGCAGAAGACAATGTTAACATTCCACGAAGACGTAAATGAGGAACAAAATTACATTCAGAATATTTATGTATCTTGGTTGGAAATGATACGATTTCCATTTAAGCAAATGCGCTCCTCATTGTCCCAAGCACCAAAATGAGTCATCATTTGCATTCACGCATTCCAGTTACTGCATTTTCCACGTACCACTTGAGTCACAACCAATTAAAGCCTCGCTTTTATGCCATTGTGCGTGATGTGCCATATTGCAGCACCGTTTTAAGCGCGCAGTTCTATTCACAAAGCCTCAAGTTGCCTTTAAGCTATATGTACATTTCAGGGAGTTGAATGCTGTAAATCACAAAATGATCACCCGGGATACAAAGTTTGGACTGTTCTTTTTAAAGATGACATTCTAAAGAGGACTTTTAGGGCCAACGTGTTGTTAAAGTTGTTAGATGAAATCAGATAATATTTATTTGCTTACATATAGCCAAATAAACAGTGAGCTAAACACGCTTGTAGCCTGCCTATTCCAACTATATTTTCTGAAAATGACGTGTTATTGTCTTGCTGTATAAATAGCACTGGAAATACAAAAGTCGTAATCTTACGAGTTTATTCTCTGTGACATTGTGACTTGTATTACATTATTATTATTTTTTAAACTAAACTTAAAAAGATTTCCATTCTCCTTATATACTTTATTACTTGATGTTTTTGTTTATGAAATTAAAGCTAAATTCTCATCTGTACAATTAAGACATTAGCTACATTGTGCAACATGCCCCTCAGCTTGTGAAAATAAATATTCAAATTAATACTAAATCTATAGTAACCATTTTAAAATTGCGTTTGTTATTATAAAGTATGTGCAAAAGAATCATGATGCACAAGTGTCTATGTGGCGGCATTTTATTATGATTAGTATTTACTGACTCAAAATTACAAAAACAACAAATGTTAGTACATGTACTATATATTGTGGTTGCTGCGTATGGAAACAATAGGTGGCTAAAAAATACAGTATAGGCAAAAAAGGGGGCGCTATTTCAAAGGCGAGCCAGGTTTTTGCAGAATTTAATGACCACGTGACACCCCATTATTAATAGTAATAAAGTATGCAGGAGTCGAAATCTTTTATCAGTATGGAGATATATTGTTTGTCACCAAGAAATTTTAAGGCTATATGCAGACAGTTTGTCTTTTCAGATGGCCAGAGCCAGAAACATTTCATTTCCATCTCTATATCATACGTAATTCAAATACGGACCATTGATAGTAATACATCTGTGATGGTTTCTCAGTTCTTTTTATATAATGCATCCGTGGTGACCCCTGCCGGCCATTTTATTTCGTTACATCTACAGATGCGTACAACGACTTGACGAGCCTTCAATGATGTCAAACCGGAGCTTGGTAAGATTGAAATGTAATAAGCCAACTAATAAATTAAAAGAGAAAAACACCCGTATCTAATATTGTATACAAAAATATATAAAATACAAATGTAAAGTATAATCTAAGTAAACATAAAATGCTATTTTTAAATGGTGATTTGATATTTTAATTAAGAGGAAAAAATATTCAAAGCTATCTGATTCGCTGTGAAAAATAATTCTTGCCCCACTTGTTGAAACATGAATTAACTGTGGCTGCTCACATTTTCAGTTCATTTTCACTGGCCACGCCCAAGCCTGAGTGCCCCCAAACCTGTTCAATCAAAACATCACCTGGATAGAACCTGTCTGACAAAATGAACTCCGCCAAAAGATCTCAAAAGAACATAAAGACCCGTCTTACTTTTGTAAAAAAATGAAATAAAATAAAATAAAATAAAAATCTGAATGATTCCCAAGACAAGAAGAATCTTCTCTGAGTGACAAAAACAAAAGTTAAACGATATGTGTCTTGATACAAAACTGTGTTTTGTGATTACATGTGTTGTTTTGATTAATGTTTAATTTAGTTTGATGTGAGAAACATGCAAAAATAAAAATAAAGAAGAATAGCAAATGAAGTTTAAACCACTGTTTTACATTTATGGATAATTTTATTTAGTTTCACTTACCACTAGAGGGAGCCTGCGTACCACACTTTGAAATTCACTGTACAGGCGCTACTCAATAACTTAGTATACGACAGAAAACGTTAATTTCAGTAATTCATTTTTTAAAAATATATAAACATACAGATTCATTTAACACAGGAAAATGTACTTCTGAATGTCAATTCTCTTTATGTAATATTCTTCAGATGGGGTTTTCAAATTTGTAAAGTGGAGGCATCTAAATTATTATTTATTATTATTTAAAAAATATATATATATAGATATTTTTTTTTAGTGTGCACCTATAATGTTTCACTTTATAATATGAATGTTTCTCCTGTGATCTATTTGAAAGAAAAACAACTAAGGTCTAAGACATCAATTTGCAGCAATTTTAGCAAAACTGTTTTTTTTTGTTTTTTGTTTTTTTGCCAAATAAGATACTTTAGGTCCTCGAGGAAAACATGATTTTTGCACAGGCATTAGGCCATCATAACAGATGACTACATTATATGAAATGTGTAAAAGATGGAAAAGATACCGAATAGATCCACAGTACCGGTACATTAATTTGGGTCAAACAAAGCAGGACTTAAGTGGATTAAAACCTGTAAATTGTTTGTTTGTTTGTTTGTTTAATTTTAAGATGTGCTCTGACAACATTGTTTTTATTTATGTCCAATTCTGATAACTTAAGTAGGCTACACTACATTTCCTGTTTAATGTCAACTGTATCTTCTCGTCTGCGATTGGCTGGCGACCGGTTCAGAGTGTACCCCGCCTACTGCCCATAGCCAGCTGGGATAGGCTCCAGCACCCCCCGCGACCCTTCTGAGTAGCAAGCGGTTCAGAAAATGGATGGATGGATGGATGGATGGATGTAGCTTCTCGTACAACTGTAGTAGCACATTTTGGCCACAAAGGGGTGCTCAAGGTCCACGAGAGTTGTCAGTTGTCAGTCCTGTTTCACAGGTTGAGTCGGTAAAAGCTGCGCACGTCACGTTTTAATTAAATATATGTTCCAACAGGAGAACGCAATGTACAGACAACATGCCTACACTTTGATTCCCAAGTGAATTAGTTAATTCAAATATTTCTTAATCATGCAAATATCTTCATTAGGAGATTTAGGTTCTTCAACCGAAATGAACGAATAGAGCGTCAAGATGTTTGACTCATATACACACAATCTAAAGTGAATTTTATCCAAGTGTGAATGAGTAAACACATTATACAGTCCAGGGTGCGAATGTACATGCATGACAAAGTGTTAAGGTAGAGACCAAGGGCACCAGTTTCGATTTTAATGGTCTATATTTATAACGATCTGGTCTCTAGTTTCTGCAGCTGTTGCCAAGTTGAAGTTCAGCACCTTGAGCCCTTCTCAGTCATGGTCTGGGGTCAGAGTTATAAACCTGCCAAGCTCAGAGACAGAGAGGCTGAAGCAGACACTCCGGCTGTCAGCTCAGATGTCTTTGCTTCAAGATGTCAAAACTCACTGCTCGGTAAAATTCTTCCATCTAGACTGGAGCAACAACTCTTATTTTTCATTTGGCTATACTTTGTGTGTGTGTGTGTGTGTGGGTGTGTGTGTGTGTGTGTGTGTGTGTGTGTGCCTTAGTTGTGATCAACTCAATTATCAGAAATGTTGGTTTCTTTCTGAGCTAAGTTTCAGTTGTGTTTGGCAGATAAGAAGATTTTGTAAAGTAATGGTCAAGTATTTTTTGTAAGATGCAGTACTGTGCAAAAACCTTAGGGTGACATTTTGACATAGTAAAACTAAATGTGACAGCTAGTCTGGTCTCCACTGTACATGAACCAGTAAGTGGTCAAGCAAGCATTAAGTGGATGACCCTGCCAGGGTCATAAATCCCCAGGCAGCGCTCCGAAGGATAATTGGGACACACAAACACCTCGACCACGATAAGGTGACGCCCCAAGAAGGGGTAGGGTTATTTTTAACTACAGCTATATCGAAACCGGGTAACCCATTTCTTGTTCATCAGTATGGGTAGTTGTACCCCTTGTTGAATCAAAATCTTTTTGCTGGATCAAATCCTCAACCCAATATGCTGGGTATACCCGAAATGTTGAGTTATCTGTAGATATCTCAACATTTGCTCCGTTCCTTTTACACCCAGCGCTGGGATAATTATTCCAGCCAATTTGGTTACTTTTACTCTGAGGTTTTAAGAGTCGGTAGATGGTTAGTAGGGATAATAGTAAGTACACTCTAAAAACAGTTGGGTCAAAAATAACCCAACTATGTGACAAAAAAAAAATGGACTGATCATTTGGGTCAATTTCACCCAACTTTGAGTCAAAACTTGGGTCATTTTGTATAAAGCAACCCAGAAAGTTGCGTCAGATTGACCCAAGTAGAGGATCTGACCCAACTTTGGGTCAAAAATTGGGTCATAACTTGAGTTGATTTCCATTTGTGAAGTTCTAGCACTCTCTAGTGGCTAATTTATTAGTGCAATTTAATTTTCATTAGGGATGTTTTGGCCTTCTATGTTTAAAATCTCTGCTAATTGTCAGAGGAAGGGGAACCTAATTTGCTTGTGAAGCGATCAATGTGTGCTTGGGTAAGTAAGTGCCTCTATATTGTTATTAGAGATTGTAGGTGGTTTATATGCATTGCTGTTATGCACAAAAGCACAATATTGTGCTTTTTTTTGTATGAGCTCTTTTTTTCTTTTTTTGTTCTTTTTTACAATATTGTGATCATTTTTAAATATCATCACCCCCCCCCGCCCCCCTCACAATATTGTGATAATTATCGTATCGTGAACTTCATATCGTGATAATATTGTATCGTGATGTTTGGATATAGTTACATCCCTAGTTAATATGACCCAGCTTTGGATCAAAAATTGGGTCATTTTGTAGAAAACAAACCGAGAAAGTTGGGTCACATTGTTTACTTGGGTCAATTTGACTCAAATATGGGTCAAAAATTGGGTCATTTTGTATAAAGCAACACTGAAAGTTGGATCAAATTGACCCATAAAGTGCATAGGTCCATTTTTTTATTTTATTTTTTTTTTGAAATCCATAATTACCCTTGTGAGGAATAAGCGGTCAAGAAAATGGAAAAATGGATGGATGGATGGATGAAATCCATAATTGGGTTACTTTTGACCCAACTGTTTTGAAAGTGTAGAATTTACTGGCAATGTCAGCCCCAGATACCTGCATCATTCATATACTGTATAACGCATATAAAGCAAAAATGTTGGTTGGACATCAAACATTTCTCCATTTTCTCCATCCTGCATAACAAGATCTGGAGCATGACTGAAGGTTGCGGACTCATAAGGGCTCTTCCCTGGAGAGGCCTGCCGGAAAACACTGTGAAGGAATGGGTACGTTTATTTTACTTCTTGCAAGCGACTCTATGCAAAGAGGCGTTCATCACATCAGCAAAATTCACATCCTCCCTTTCCCCTCACTGTTTGGGGAAGCAATCTCATCCTAACTAATTCTTGGCTTAGATTCCGCGGCCTCTCTCGTGTTCCTCTCGTTTGCATCCATCTTTCTGTCCCTCTGTGTCTCTTCTATCAAGCGCTAACTAAAATTGGCCCAGCAGCTTTTCTCTGCCGGCCTTTTGTCCCTGCTCAGGGAGACGTTTGGCACACAGAGGATCGTATTACAACTTTCATTTCCTGACTGTTTTTTTTTTTTTTTTTTTTTTCGAGCACGGAACCAAGAAGGGTATTTTATCCGGCCCCGCAGTACAAAGATGAAGGGCAAAGGGAGGGAGATGGCAGCTCAGATTCGGGGTGCTGTCACTCCAACTTTGGCAGACAAATAAGTGGACGTAGCTGCAGGGTTGTTTGTGAAGGAAGGTAGATCTGCAGTGATGTTTGGGCTTGGTCTTTATGTTTAGAAAAGAGTGGGGTCCTTCAGCGATTTGTGAGCACAACGATGGGTGAGGTGATGTCCCTCGGGAGTGTGAGGTAGATTTCGTTATCCCGTGCTCCTTCCTGTTGTCTCCTATACAAATACACCCTAGAGCCACAAGTCGTGTCTGGTTGACTCTTTCAGAAAAGCTGAAGAGTGGTAAGAGTGATCAATTATTGATCAAATTGAGATATAATTCCTATAATGTGGTGGCAAACCCAGTGGGACTTCCTGGAAAAGGTGGTAGCTTTTTAATAACTTTTTTTTTTCCCTTCCTGGATTTCTCCTTGCCTACTATTTACAAACATACTATATAAAAAGGTTGAATGCTTTTGCTGGGTGTATTGTTATGAACTTGCACGTTAAATAGTATCAGGAACGTCTGTATCGTCTCGAGCCAAGACATCGAGGAAAAAAAACAAAACCTCATCCAACGTCCATAAGACTAAACAAAGCTATCATTTTTCTCCTCTTGTTCCAAAGTCATATAGATATCTGATTCTCTACTGCCAAAACTGGATTTTGGCTCCAGTAAGATTTGATATATGACCAAGAGCCTCCCGGGCACATTTCTTTTTTCTTTCTTTTTTTTTAAGACATTACTCATGTATCTTGTCTTGTCCTTGTAAGGTCTGAGAAAATGTTCCACCTCTCACCTGGTAATGTATATGACGCTAGCCTGCATTTGACATACAACATGCTATTTAACACCCCGATAGTCTGGGCTCCTTTGCTGAGTCAAACCCTCGTCCGACCTCTTTCTTCTCTTTCTTCATGCCTTCGCCATCACTCAGCCAGCCGGGAGATGGAGATGAATAATTCTTTCATCTCAGTGTCGAAGTCGCTTCCTGTTGGAGGAGCATTTTCCTTACTCTGTGAGTTTTTAAACCAATGTGGCCCCATTAGAGTAACTGAGGTTTTTTGGGGGTCACAATTTTAGAATGAAGAATCAAATTGCAACTCCCACCGGATTGGTTAATAGCCTGCGATGGAAAGTCGAGACAGAACATTAATTTTATTGATATTCACAGTCTGAAAGCTGTTTTATCTTGAAATCATCAAGTACAAGACACGAGCAATTTAGCAAACGAAAGTAATATGTAAACGTCTTTGGAGAGCTTGTTTGGAAAGAGGATAAGGCTAAATGATGGTGCAAAAGAAAATTGAAGAGAAAATGTCTGCTGTTTTGTTTACATTGAGTTATAATATGTGAGTTGCGAATGAGCTAATGAAACCTTCAAAACTGCTTCAGCACATTGTTGTGTTCTGGATTAAAATCAAGGCAATGTCCAGAGATTGACAAAAGAGCACTTGATCTCTTGCTTCCATTCCCAAGATCGCGTCTTTGTGAAGTGGGATTTTCTGTAATGACGCATCCAAGACTAGGCATAAGTAACACACTTGTCTCCAATTACCTCATGATTGGACTGATTTACGAAGTGTAAATGCGAGTTGTATTTTTAATCATTTGTTTGAATGTGTGTATTGCCAGGCCATCAAAATATTGCTTTACGCTGGCCAGTGACTAACTTTCCATTTAAGATTTTTGTGTTTTTCTTCTCTAATTTCTACTTTTTTTTTTTCACTGACTCAAACCTTTGCAACTTTAAACTTTGTGCTTATCCCTCTTGCATTTTTTCTTTTTTTTTTTTTTTAGAAAAGCCAAAAACATTAAGATGTTTTTTCTTCTAATTTCTACGTTTTTGCCGTCTCAAACCTTCTAACGTTAAACTGTTGTGCTTATTGCTACTGTAATTTTTTTTTGAAATTTTTTTTTGTTTTCTCCTCTATTTTCTACATTTTTTGTCCGATTCAAACCATTCCAGCTTTAAAACTGTTCAATTTATCATAAAAGCTAATTTTTCTTTCAAATAACAAAAAAGCCTAAATTAAATTAAGTTTAAAAAATGTCTCATTTAATGTCTACATTACTTGACTACTGTAATTTTAAAAAGTTTGAACGTAAAACTGTCCTTTTTTTTTTTTTAAATCTGCTGATTTACGCATGTCTGCAAAATTACCAACACCCGGTCTAACATGCCTCCGTGCAGGTCCACTCCTTAATAAGATAAGTTTAAAGAACAACTTATAAACTTATGAGTTTTTCCTTTAAAACTCCATGAAATTAATGCAATTTTCTGTTCTTCTAATTTCGGGTCCCTGATCATAAAACAGCCACAAGATGGTTGCCGATCTGCTGTTTTATGCATGTCTGCGAAATTACCAACACCCGGTCTAACATGCCTCCATGCAAGTCTACGCCAACGACCTATCCCAATATAGAGTTTTTCCTTTAAAACTCCATGAAATTAATGGCTATTTTCTGTTCTTTTAATTCCTCGTCCCTGATCATAAAACAGCCACAAGATGGCTGCCCATCTGCGGATTTATGCACCTCTGCGAAATTACCAACACCCGGTCGAACATGCCCCCATGCACGTCTACGCCGTGCCGTCCACGAAAATAGAACCCTCAGATTTGAAATTCTATTCATAACTCCATATTTGAAGTGGCTCTGATTTAAAAGTAAAGTTGACCCATTTAGAATATGTCTTGCAATTTGAAGTATTTTTTTTTGCCAATGTTCTCCATCTAAAAAACTTTTTAACCAACGCATTTTTTTTTTTTTTTAACCAAGTCTTTGCAGTGTAAACATATCCTTTGCTTTCTCTCATATTGCACACACGCATGCAAACACACACACACGGATCCTGCATGTGCCTCCGGGCAAGAACATTGTCAGATCCATGCATCATTGGTAAGAAAATCTCTCCCGACTCCCCCGCTTTCCCTCCCCTCTAAGGCAGACCTGAAAAGATCCTTTTGTCCCTCATCGCTCCCCCCCACATCCCCTTCCCTTCATCACCCTCCTCCACCTCGTGATTATTACGGATACCTGTGACCGTCTCACATGTGCGGCACGGCTCCCCGACCTTCTGCCAGACCACGTACGAGGCCGCTCGCCCCCCATGCCGAACGTGTTTGATAGAGCAACATGGTGCCAGTGCAAACATGCAGCGTGAGGCCGACTGCGCAAGCTCACGCTCGCCATGTTTATTTGCGCACGTCCAGGCCCTTCCTGCTGTTGATTTAGAGCCACCGCCACTTTACAAGCGTGAAAAATGAAATGCCCCGTTGATGACTAGGACCCTGTTTGCCATCAGCAGCTGTTGTTGCTGGCAGCGACGAGCTCAACCTGCGCTTTTTTTTTTTCCTCATTAAACGCCTGCTCGGAGATAAACATGGCGGCCGATGTGACGCATAGGTTTATGAAAGCAGCGTTTCTCGCTCCGATTCGGAAACGAGGGATTTGAGGGTGATTAAAAAGCAGCGTGCGGGGTTTCCATATTGGATTGATTTGAGTCTTTCACACATCCTGAAGGTGACTGATGGCCTCTCACTGTCATCTGGCCCGCAGAGCCTGTTTAATCCTGGCTGTGTCTCTGCCGTTCTGGAACATGTTGTCATTAGATTAACAGGTATGAGGAGTCACTTTGGTGGCTTTGTGATCACCTGTTTGCTAATTTGTGAATATTTAGCCACGCTCTCGTGCCAAGAAGCAGAGCCACATGCCGTGCGCCGAAATGACCGGAAGCTCGGCTCTCTGCTGACCTCTGCTGAGAGCCGAGTGTTGTTTTGTGTTTATGTTCAGCTCATGTTAGATCATGCAACACAAAAATACAAATTCTTACAGGCTAGATATGGCAACGTGAGTCACCCGTTTGTCACTTATTTGGGTTTGTAAATAAGAATGTTCGATACCACCTTTTTCAGACCCATACCAGTACGGGTGCAACTCTTGAGTAGTCACTGTTACCGATACCACTAGTACTTCTGAGGCATAAAATTTCTGTCAAAAACAATGCCGTAAATATCCCAAAATAACTGCATGAAATTAATGAATTTTTGGGGGGATGCTCGACCAGTACAAGTACTCAACTCTTGAGTAGTCACCGATAAGTACTGATAGCACTAGCCCTCTTAATACAGAAAATTTCCCCCTAAAAAATGCAATGACAGATAATTTTACAGAACAACCTATCCCAATATAGAGTTTCCCTTTAAAACTGCATGAAATTGATGTCAATTTTCTATTCTTCTAATTTCTAGTCCCTGATCATAAAACAGCCACAAGATGGCTGCCACAACAAATATCGGCTACTGTCGCAACTACCTCAAAGTAAGGCCAGGTATCAGCCCGAAACCAATACCTGGTATCAGTACTCGCTCATCCCAACTCAGTTCAACTCAACATGATTTATAAAGCACTTTAGTTTTAACTAAAGTTTATTTATAGCTAACTTTCCTTGTCCTTGTTTTCCCACTACATTATGACCAATGTGCCATATAAGAGATTAGGTGTGCCGCACAAATTATTCAATTTCACTTAATCTAAAAATGATGAATTATTTACAAATAATGTGTCTTTGTTCATCTATCTATGCTAGCGATGTATCGCGACAGGCAGAAAAATGGAAATTTCTTCCATTTAGATGGCACATCATTGACCAGTGGATCCATTTTGTTTGGTCGTGTGCCGAGAGATTTTTCTCAGGTGAAATTTGTGTCTTGGCTGGAAAACAATTCATCAGGCTATGTTGTCTTCTTCACCCGATACTCACCAAAACATTTTCGTGCCCAATCATGCGTCACGGTCCTCTGCTAAGACTTTGAACAGGACCAAGCACTAATTTGTTGAATATTTTAGGTGTAATAAGATCATGAGGGTGAGTTCAGGGGAGGTCACAGTGTAATCGAAACCAGAACATCAGCTATACTGCACTTTTTAACACCAACGCTTGTTTAGCTATTTTGTCAACATTTACAATCTGATGTTGACTTGTTATAGGAATAAAATGTAAACTTGATGGTTCTTCTCAACATTTAAACTCAATTTTTACGCTGTCATATTTTTCTATGACACTATTTGGTGTTATATTGCTTCTTTCACTTGTGATACTGTGAACATTGACACCACCCAGTTTTACTAATTTCCTCTCCATGGACAGAGGCTCTGAAAAAAAATGCATACCAGTCGAACACGTAAGAATCTACACCTATTCACCTATTCGTCTTTTAAGGTTTGTAAGAAACATAATAGAGCGATGTGATGATGCAAAATGGCTTGGAGGCGCCCACCCACTCACCCCAAAAATGAAGCTGGGTGCTGAGTCCCTGCAGCCCCGCAATCTTTGCAATCAGGCAGTAATGCTAACAGCAACTGTTTCAGATTATGCTGCAGGAAATCCTCAGTGCTCTCTGCTCAAAACAATTTAGTCTGACATGAGTGGGTGGTGGTGGGAGGGGGACATCTTTATATTCAATCAAGCCCCATTCTGATAACATGCCCCCCCCCCCCCCCCAAAAAAAAAAAAATGTGTTGTTTTAGCCCACCGTTATTTAAAAAATACTAATATCTATTCCTTGCATGTTTGTTTGTAGTGTATATTTAATCAGCAATTAAACGTGACCTTGCTTTATTTTAGTTTTTAGTTTCTCCGACAGGATGTTTGCCATGTAGGTCTGAAAAGTGCTTGACTCTTTCCCATGGCCCAGAACCGACTACAGACAAATTCTTACAGAGCAAAAAAAAAAAAACATGGCGGCAAAAAAATAAAACGATAAAAAAAAAAATTCACCTGAAACAAAAAAAACAACAACCTTGCGTTTGTTTTACATCTGCTTCCATTTGCATGCTCTGCTTTAAATAACACGACGTAATATATCCATATTTATAATTAAAATGACGTGTAGGTTTTTTTTCGTGAGGTTTCAAAAATGTTTAGAATACATACGCGCAAATTCATAATAGAATGTTGTTGTTTTTAAAGCCACAAACATAAACGTGTTGAATAAGGCAAGACAAATGCATTACTTTTAGTTTTATTTGAAACTAAGGGGAGGACCTGACTAATTATTTTAACAAAATATAAATTAAGAAAATGGGTAGTCCACGTAAGTGTTTTGTTAAGGGTTTGCTTGTGTTTTTCATGTGCAAGAGATCATCAAAACCTCCTGTCTGGGTGATATACAGTTAAGCGCATAAAGGAATTTTAAGCTCGAATCAAATTTAACGACAGACAAGTCAGTCTATATAATAAGGTATAGGCTACAATAGTGTTATTTCATACATCAATCTGATACACTCATCAGTCCTCTGTGTGTGTGTGTGTGTGTGTGTTTTTTTTATCCTTCGTCAAATAAAACAGCGTCTTTAAGAGCCCAAATCCACAAGGCTGGAGGTTAGGGGTCCCAACAAGGAGTCCTGCAGCTGGTGCGGGTGTCCGTGCATGCCGTGCACCGGCTGTGGGGCCCCCAGGCCGGGCATGGAGTACGCGGAGGCCCCGGGGTGGACCATGTTGCCCTGGAGCAAAAGCGCAGAGTTCTGGTCGGGGCTTTGAGGGGGAGAAAATTCGTCCTCCGAGCTGGACATGAGCGACTTTCCACCGTCCAGCGGGGACAGCTGGTTCTGTTTGTTACCGCCTGCGTTGTTGTTTTCGCTGTTCTCCCTGCATGGGAGAAATGACACGGACAGCATGGCGTCAATCGGGGATTTTACGATTAATTGACATGTTTTATTTAATCATACAAAAATTTGAATCGATGATGATGAATGTAAAAAATAAGTTGGAGTTACCTTTCCTTGGCCTCGGCGGCTCTGTCCCTCTGCCGTCTGTTTTTGAACCAGTTGCTGACCTGCGTGGTGGTCAACCCGGTGGCCTCGGCCAGCTCCCTCTTCTCCCGCGGGGACGGATACGGGTTGTGCGTGTACCACTCCCGCAGGACCCCCCTGGACTTCTCTTTAAAGCAGTAGCTGGTCTCCTCGCCGTCCCATATCGTGCGCGGCAGCGGGAATTTCCTCCTCACCCGGTACTTCCCCACGGCGCCGAGCGGCCGACCGCGCAGCTTCTCCGCCTCCACGTAGTGCGCCTTGAGCCACAGCTGCTGCAGCTTGGGGTGATTGTGCGCCGAGAACTGGTGGCTCTCCAGGATCTTGTAGAGCTCCCGGAAGTTGCCCCGGTGGAAGGCCACCACCGCTTTCGCCTTCAGGACGCTCTCGTTCTTGTGGAGGTGGTCGCAGGCGGGGAGAGACCACAAGAAGCGGCCGAGCCGCTCCAGGTTGCCTCCCTGCTGGAGCACCTCGCACACGCACGCCACTTGCTCCTGGGTGAAGCCGAAAGACGGTAAAATCGACATGACGTCCGCGGTCGGAAAATCCTCCAAAAAGTTGACGGTTTTTTAAAATGATTCTTTCTTTCTTTTCTCGTGGCGGTGCAAATCCTTCCGCGCCGGGCCTGCTCACTCTTCCTCTCGTCGATCTCCTGCTCCTCGCCGCGTTCCCTTCACTCTCCGGCAGATTTTGGATGTTGATTGTCGGGACAATTTGTTCCTCGAGGAGATATGTCAGGCTTAAAGGGAGCCGAGTGCGTTCCGGTGATTGGCTCTGCGTCTGCCCTGCACCCCTGTACAGCAGAGCAGCACTGACTTTTGCAGCTCCGTTTCCTCCCCAGAGGCAGCGCGTCAGGGGCTGAAATAGGAGCGCGCCTCCACCTCCACCTCCACCTCCCGCCCCCACGGCAGCTCCTAAACACTAATCAATTATTACAGACCTCTTAAAGGCCGTGTTAACATGCTTCGAATATGTGGATATTATTTAGAGTTGGGATTAATCGCTGCACACGAGCAGGAATTTAAACATTTTTTTAGTCGTGCAAAATTTTACCAATTACATCATCAAATATTTGTTTATATGGTGGGGGGGGGGAATGTTACAATATTGTTGGTTAAAAAAATAAAAAAATAGGTGTTGAGGCCTTTCTAGTAAACGCCCACCTCCCTTAATTACATACAGATTGTTGCATCTTGCACCTTTTCACAGTCTAATAATTACCGTGGCCGTTTATTTTATGGGGTGATATAATTTAATAAGTTCATGACGGTTAGGTTTGGTGTAGACTACCAGTAAGCACGTCTTTTATATGACAAACCACAACCTGCCAAACGGCCCATAGACCACCAGTGTGTATGTGTGTAGGGGTGTGTGTGTGTGTGTGTGTGTGTGAGTTGTGAGACCCTGACACGATTCATTAAACGGCTGTTCACTACAAAAACAAATCTCAATGCAACTCTCAAGCATTACATTTACTATCTTAAAAAAAAAAAAAAAAACGAACCACTGATATGATTCATTTTGATATATAGTGCTGCACAGTCCAAAAACAATCTCAGTGCAACTCTGTCGCATTAAATTGAGAAATAGGCGTATCGTATCTTTTTAAAAAATGAAGCCTGACATTTCAAATTTATATTCATGGCGTCTGTTGAATTATGTCCATGCACGTAAAAAAAAATAATAATAATATCACGATGAGTTATCTGTTTCCTCCTTTATTTTTCTCTCTCATGTTTTTGTAGGTTTGCTCCTGAATTATCATTTGTGTCGCAGAGATTAGACCGACACCGTAGTGGCTCCTGCAGCGTTTTTCGGTGCAGTTGAAACTCTAAACCGATCCATTAGTAAATGAGTTCTGGGTACCACATTGGTCCGTGTGCTGCAGCAGTTGTTGGTTCGAGCCTCAAGGATCACATTTCTCTGTCTGCACCATGCACAGTCTTGAAACCGGATTCCCCTTTTTCATATTCTTATAGAGCATGCATGGTTTTGGCTCCAAATGGATTCAACTTAACATTAAAAATAAGGCCGAAGTTTTTGGATTCATATGGTTCGCTCAAATAATTCAATAGTGGTTTTTTTTTGTTTTGTTTTTTTACCCCCGAAGTGGAAGTAATCAAAATCTATTTATTCATAATAAGTGTCTCTTGTGGTCAAACTTGTCTGTTGTGATTTTTTTTTGTACATTTATTTATTATTGAAGTTATTTCATTTAGTTTTTGTTTTTACGATTTTTATCAATATTAGTTGTTTGCAAATACAGTAATTCTATAGTATGTTTATTGAAACTAATGCAAATAACACTGTGGATGTTAAATGTCTTTTTAGAGTGCTAGAATGCGCATGGATGTCAGAGTTGTTTTGCTCAAGAGCACTTGGCCACGCTCCAAAACAAACCAGCAGCTTTCCAATAGAAGGTTGCGGGTCCTTTTTCATGCATTAGTCCAACTTCTCTGAGGAAAATATGGAAAGAAACATTAAAATTCTGCCAATATTAATTATTTTTATTTATTGTGAACATTTGTGAGTTCACGTTTTTCATAGCAGTATTATTATTATTATTATTATTATTACTATTATTATTATTATTGCTATTATTATTATTGATATGTCCCCACAGGCGTTGTAGGGTCTTTCTCGACCCTCACTCGTGTTTGAAGGTGGAGCTTCTATATAGTCGTGGTGCTACTACCTTTTTAAATGGTGCTGACAGAGTCACATTAATAATAATAATAATAATAATGCATAAGTATAAAATATATATTAAGTCTTATCATAAAAGGTACAGAAACACAACAATGTGACATTGATCATATTGACATATTCAACAAAGAAAAATAAAACATGCAAATGATTTGGTTTTTGCGTTGCAATCTGACCTGATGTGTGTGTATAAACACATGTGGATGCACGTTGCCGGACAGTATAACAAAAGGACATATGTGACTGCCTTTGTAAAAGCTTGAGTGAATGAGCTGTGTGATGAGCAGCTCTCGGGTTTCTCTAATATCTCTACCACATTGCGACGCGCCTCCTCCTTTAACCCGAGCAGCCCGGGGGGCGAAATTATTTCAAGATGTCGACTCTCCATCGGCCACGGCCAGAGCTGAGCCCCCCACTCTCCACCCATTTTACCCCTGGAAGTAATGCAATACTCGGGGATACTACAGGCCATCGCTTGTTCGTGTTTTCTCAATATGATTTGCAGGGATTCCTCTTAAGTGTCCCGTGCAAGTGTGAGGGACAACACAATAACAAACATTTCAGCGTTCGTTTTCACCCGCTAAAATACACCTGAGCTGCCCTGTGCAATTATACCAAACGTATCCATTATTAATAATCCCATTGGGGGCAAAGTTGTTTGCGCCAAGCGTTGCCAGGGAAACCAATGAAATGCTACATTTCACTCCAGTCGAGAGGAGGGAAAATAAGAGAGGCTCGAGCGGGAACACACAAGTGTACGCTTCATAAAAACGTCACCATCAAAAGGCTTCCCCGTATAGGAGGGTTTATATTTGTAAAATATGGAGGAAAAGTGAAACGGCTCACAGATGGTTTTCACTCCATCTAAATCCAAAGTGCTATTTCAGCTGCATTGAGTGGAACAGCGCTGATGCTGTTTAAATTAGCCAGATAAAGTCCTGCAGGGGAGTTTAGTTTTGTCTGACTTTTTTTTTTTCTGGCCTTTGCGGGAAGTGGAATAAATTCAAGAGAAAAGGATGTGCATTTCTAAGCCACTAATGTCCATGAATGTTAATTGGCAAATCAATTACGCCCTTTAGGTTTAGTGTGTTCCGTATATCCCAAATAAAAAGGCAACCCCTTCTCCCCAAACACAACACAACTGTTGACATGAGTGAGTTAAATGAAATTGGAGCTGCAATTATCAGCTTAACAGAGTTTCCTGTCATGTTGGAAAATTAGACCTGCTACAAGTGCGCTGGGCTTCGACCCCCCCTCCCCCATCAAAATCATTACGCATTTCCTCCAGAGGCCTGGACTCCACAAATGCGTTGCAATTACAACCTCGGCGCGTTTACGGCACTGCGGTCCGTAAACACACCACAAGCAAACTATTTTGTTAGGGGTCGGGGATGGGGGCTTTTTTTGGGGGGGGTGAAGAAATAAACAAACAGCACGAGCTGAAAAACACAAACAGAACTAGATAATTGTGACGCTCTTGTGTGCGTGCCGGCAGGGAGGGGGCGCCAAGACAATACTTTCACACAACTCCTTTGTGTGTTGCGTATTAACGAGACAATTTTGGTTCATGGCTCATTTCATGTGGTGTCGAAATGATGGTAAATACCACATATTGAGTAGAGCATTGCACGTGAAAGTGAATTTATTTTGATAACCGAGTTTCCGAGTTGAGAGAACCTTTCAAGTTTCAACATGGCGGAGGGCACCGAAGGATTCGGGAATGGCAAGAAATATTCACACTTATAATGGCGCTGTCGTCCACTAGCAGGTTGTTTTAGAATCTACGTAGCCTACAAAATTAAATGTCCTGTCCTTTAGAACTCGTTATTTAACGTAATTGTTCGGTTTTATGAGCAAAGACTACGTCAGCCGCCATATTTTATTTTTTTTGCTACAACAAAAGCACATGAACGGAACTCGGTCGTCGTGAAGGTAGGGTAAAACGACCAATATGGTCGTTATTGTTGAAGGACTTGTTAGTCTTAACCCCTCCACCCCTCACCCCGTTCCATCAACCGTAAGCAACACAGGTCTCGTCTGCCATCTTTCCCACACTAGCTCCTTATTCCTCAATATTGTTCCTCCAAACAGCAGCTCCCAGCAGCCTGGGGAGAGCTCAACTTTCCTCGGGGCCGGCAGCAGCGGGAAGCAGTCCAGTAGTGGTGGGTCTCGACCAGCCAGGCTGGTACCCGCCGACCCCTGCCCTCTCATTAGTGGGACGTGGAGCAGCGGAGTACCGTGCTCCCCAGGTCATGTTACATATGGCTTGCAGTCTGCTGCGCCGCATTAAATGTCAGCTTTGAAAGCATCTGAAAGGTCAAAGGTCAGTGTTTTTAATAAGGACAAGGTTCTGGGGGGGAGCTCCCTGCTTTATTTTTTCTGTATGTATGTTTTACATTGGTAAA
Source organism: Festucalex cinctus (assembly GCF_051991245.1). Taxonomy (NCBI): domain Eukaryota; kingdom Metazoa; phylum Chordata; class Actinopteri; order Syngnathiformes; family Syngnathidae; genus Festucalex; species Festucalex cinctus. The sequence goes on from NC_135422.1 coordinate 5,196,064, forward strand.
TATGTGTCAGATTTTTGACTATAAACCGAGGTTGAATTTTTCTTCCCCTGTGCGTGAGATGGCAAACGGGATATTGTTCCGGCCTACAACAAAGCTGTTTTCAGTCTCTTCAATATTGCAAGAGGGACGGGGGTCACCCGATACCTAACAATCAGCTAATCCGCTGCCCATGGCGACGAGGTCACCTGTGCGCAGGTAACTTTACCCCAGCCTCGCCCTCCCTTCCTGCCTTTGCTCCAACAATGAGCGCAGACAAATAGCCTCTGTTTATGTGCACTACCAGTTCGATCACATCCAATTCCTTGGGCCTGAATGCCAATAATCCACCGCAGACACTCTGCGGATAAAGTCAAATCCCTTCTCGTTTGTCCTCTTGTCAATTCTGGCCTCATTCTTATCTCTGGTTTGGTGGGGAGTGCGGACACACATTTGGTGGGAATTTGTGAATTTCCAGAGAATCCCCTCAAGCCATGTGAGGAGTTCAGGCTCTCTGTGGATGTGAGTGACAGCACCTCAGATTCATTCTTCCACATGTCGATCGCGCGCAGAGAGGAGGAGGATTGTTTGGAAGGGGGGGGGGGGGGGTTGTTTGGCCTTCGCCCAGGGAAGGGCCGTTGGATTGGAGCTGTAGACCCCCCACCCCAAAAGGCTTTACCTCTGGAAATCTCATTGCTGTTTATTTGAATTACAGAGGCTGAGATGAGAAAAGGAGGGCTAATGAAGTCCAGGTTGCCAGGCATGTGCAAACGATCACTTGCAGAGAGAGCAAGCGGCAGCAGGCTCGCTGGATTATAGCGCGCCAGTTTCCCCCTCATCCTCACAATTTGGCTACTTAAATGTTGGAGAGACATATGCTCTGTGTCTTTTGTCTGTCATGAAGCTGCGCGCAGACATGTGTCGATCCGACACAGAGGTCAAACGCTGTTTGTTTTTTTCTTTTACTTTCTTTTCCAAGGATCAGAACTGCCTTTAACTCTTTTTATAAATATAGACTTTTATTGCATTACACAGATTTAGAAAAATACATTCACATAATTTCAGATAACAAACATATAGTTCAAACTAAGTTAAAAAAAAATTGCCCATCACTCACTTCTTGTATATGAAGTTAAATCACTTGAGTCCGTTAACGAAACAAAAACAAAAAAACGAAGTGTAATGCACTCAGAGATTTGAATGCTGTGAGTTGGCCGCAAGGCTGAAATGTGCTATAATGGTCATTCATGTATGACAGGGAGAATGTGGGCTCCCATGGTTAAAAAAAAAAAAAAAAAAAAGTACCCGACTCACTTGACAAATGGCCTCCACATTCTCTTGTCTTTTCCTAATCTGCCACCCAACAAATATTCCAGTGACAGCAGTGGTGGAGGCGGTGGAAAATCTCTGAATCTGAGGTCTTGCCTTCAGATTGCACAGCTTCCTTTCAGTGTTATTCACAATGTAAAAAGCTAAAAGACAAAAAAAAAATGTCCATAACCTTATGACGAATAAACCTCGCAAAAATTCTCAGTTTAAAAAAAACTACTTCTGTCCCTTTTTGTTCCTGATCCGTTTGGGAAGCATAGTTACGAGCGTCGGAATCGCCGACTTTTGAAGAGGCACGTTAAAATGAAACACGAGAAAGCATATAGCATCGTCACACCTATTTAACTTATAGCTGCAGCGACATACGAATGACATGTCAAACCCACAGTTTTCAATTAAATGACGACGAGGCTTGTGAAGATAGCTTTCGCTTCTGAAACGTGTGCATTTGTTGAGGCCTGTCCAAAACAACATTGAAGCCCGTATCGTGTCGCGATGGTAGTGCAAATGCCCCCCAAAAAAGGTACATTCATCTTTGAGACTCCAGAGGCAATTTAAGGTGCTTACTGAAGGGCACTTTGTCCGAAATGAGCAGCTTTATGTGTTGAATGACATCTTGTCCGTACATGTGCGCAGTCCTTCAGTAAAACTGGCCCACGTCCGCAGACTCGCTCCCCCTCTTCCCCCTACGAATGACCTTTTTGGTTTGACCCAGATGACGCATTTAGTTTGGAGGAACATCCTGGTCATGTGACTTGCGGCATGCCAGCACCTGCTTGGGCAAATCAAGTCCACTCAACAGGAAGTAGCAGGTGTTGCCTGTAAAACTGCACTTTTAAACACGGCTCAAACAACATTCGGCGACTTCTGCAATGAGTTGTCCTGACATTTCATGTGAAGAACAGAGCTTGTTTTTAAAGGCAAAGTCAACCCACAAGTGTTCTTTACAATATGTTGCACAAAGCCCCACTATAGTCTAAACATGGTATTCTGATTAATGTTGCGTTTGTGGAATATGAATTAAGCAGCAAATATACCTGTTTTGATCCATCTGAGTGGGCAGCCATTTTGCCACTTGAACTGAAAATGACATCACAGCTGTACAGGGCTCAGGTAGTGTAACAATGCAAATGTCACATGACCAAACTCGGAAGCCGCACACTAAAAACCGTTGGGTTATTCAATTCACCCAAAAAGTTGGGTCAAGTGAATAACCCACAAAATAACCCATATATTTGGGTTGCTTGTGCGTTGTTAATTTAATTTGATGCAAATTTTTGAGTTAAATAACTAAAAAAAAAATTTGGATCGGTTCTTAATTGGATAATCCACTTGGGTTATTCAATTAACCCAAAATCTTTTTAACCCAACTTTTTGGGTTAAATAACTAAAAAAGTTGGGTCAGTTCTTTTTTTTTTTTTTTTTTTTTTTTTTTTTTCCTTTTAAAACCCAATTCAAGCGGGTTATTCAATTAATCCAAAATGTTGGGTCAAATAAATAACCCACAAAAAATGCTTTACCATGTGTCTTATTTATTTAATTTGGCCCAAATTTTTAGGTTAAACAACCCAAAATGTTGGGATGGTTCATTCTTAACTTAATTTGGGTTATTTTTGACCCAATTCAAGCGGGTTATTCAATTAATGGAAAAAGTTGGGTCAAATAAATAACCCACAAAACAACCCAAAATTGGTTTCTTGTGTGTTTTTAATTTGATTTGACTTTTTGGGTTTAATACCTCAAAAAGTTGGGTCCGTTCATTTTTTTACCCAATTCAAGTGGGTTATACTACTAATCTAAAATGTTGGGTCAAATAAATAACCCACAAAAAAAAAATGCTTTACCCTGTGGGTTATCATTTAATTTGGCCCAACATTTGGGGTTGAATAACCTAAAACCTTGGGTTTATCCATTCTTGACCTAATTTGGGTTATTTTTGACTCAATTGTATTTAGAGCGCAGGTGAGCCGTTATCTGAGCCCCTAGCAACAGTGATGTCATCTTCAGTTGACTGCAGGTGGCAAAATGGCTGCCTCCTGCGATTGATCAATAACAGCTAGATTTTACTGCTTAATTCATATTCCACAGACACAAATATTCATCAGAATGCCGTGGTTAGAGCAGTATGGGCATATTAAACATAATATTGTTAAAAAAAAAAAAAAAAAAAAAAAAAAAAAAGGGTTGACTTCCTCCCGTTTAAAATTGTTAACTATATTTTGCATAAATGTCCAGACCTGCTAACAGGTCTTCTGTCTTACTTGAGTGCATTAGTAGGAGTCAACAGTATTGTCAAATAAATTAACAGATAAAAGAAATTTATGATTAAAAAAAAACAACTAAATCACACACACACGCACACACAAAAGATTATTACTGCTTGCATGGACATGAGTGCTTCTCCTTTAAGGTTAAAGGTCAGCCATGTCTTCCTCCATCTGCACTGTCTGTAGTTTGGCTAGCTCCTTCCCCTCCACATGCTCCATATCGCCGCACATGGCCCGCACCATGGCGGTCACGCCCGCCGGCCCCGTGTTGTCCACCTTGTTCTCCGACAGACTCATGTAGTCGTTGTCCATGCAGGGGCCCATCAGGTGCGAGGGCTGGGCCGCCCGCACCTCGTGTCCCCTGAGGTACTCGGCGGGCTGGAGGTGGTGACCGCTCCGGTTCGTTTGGGCCATAAGCGGCGCGCTGACGGTGAGCGTGGTGTAGACCTCGGGGCTGGACGAGGTGGCGGAGACCGGCGCTTGGCTGGACGGCGCCTCTTCCGAGCTGGGGGTCGAGTAGCCCAGCTGCCCGCTCGGGTCCAGGTGGAGCCCGTGGTGGTACGAGGAGTAGACGCCTCCCTCCAGAGGCTCCTTCTTGATGGGCTGCTGGTTGCTCATATTGTAGAGGACGGTGCTGTGGTGCATGGAGGTCATGGACAGCTTGTCCTGCTGCTGAAAGGATTCGTCGCTGGAGGAGCTCACCGCAACGTCGTTCAGAGCGATCGTACCTGTGGCCAGACGAAAACACACCGACACTGACGTCACCAAACAGTAAATCCACTCTCACTTCTCATATTATTCGCATGTTTGATTGAGTGGCCTCGGCCTCAAGGCTGCTGTTGTGCGTCTCGCACACGTTTTGTGTGAGTCTGTGGTGCCTCAACAGCAAGCTGCACTTTCTGTTTTTCCTTTCAATTCCTCCTGGCGTGGATTCTCTGCTCAATGTCAAAGTAAGTGCTGTAATGGCATATTCGCTGTTCCCTCTTAGTGCATTTCATAGCCTCTGATTGCCTGAACCATGTTTTCTCTACTCCCCGGCTCTGAAGATCAAGAGCGCCACGATGATGAGTGATGGCGACTTGTTTTTTATTCATCTCTGGGCTTTTCAAAGCATTTTCTATGTCCGGGGAGCGGGTGCCTCTTTTCCACACTGGTTTGTTTTTTTTTTAAGCTAGTTTAGAGGGGGAAGTCAATGCAAAAATTTTCTTTACAGTAATATGTCGTATGTGCTCCCCCTAGTCTAAACATAACATTCTGATTAATATTACGTTTGTGGAACATGAGTCAAGCAGCAAAATCCATCCGTTTTTATACATCTCAGTGGCGGCCATTTTGAAAATGACATCACAGTTGCTCAGGGCTCAAGTAATGACCAATCACGGCTCAGGTTGTGAATGCCACATGACCAAACTCAGAAACAGCTGAGCTATGATAGGTCGTAACCTGAGTTCTGAACTGCTGTGATGTCATTTTCCAATACAGTAAGCGGCAAAATGGCTGCCCCCTGAGATGGATAAAACTGGGTGGATTTGGCTGCTTAACTCATATTCCACAAACACAATATTTATCAGAATACTGCTTTTCAACTAGTTGGGCTGCATGGAACATATTCTTGGAAATATTTTTTTCCTCTCATTTTCCCCTTTTTATACCTGCTTTTATCCATCTCAGGTGGCAGCCATTTTGCCACTTGCTACACAGTTGCTCAAGTAATGACCAATCATGGCTCACCTGTTTTCTGAAGATGAGCCGAGATTACTCGTTCCATAAGCCATGAACAACTGTGATGTCATTTTCAGTCGACACCAAGTGACAAAATGGCCGCCCCCTGAGATTCATAAAAACGGGTGGATTTTGCCACTTGCTATTGACAAAAAATAGCAATACGGTTGTTCAGGTAACGACCAATCATGGCTCACCAGTTTTTCTGAACCCGAGCCATGATTGCTCGTTACCTAAGCAACTGTGATGTCATTTTAAGTCGACAGCAAGTGACAAAATTGCCGCCCCCTGAGAATCATAAAGATGGGTTGATTTTGCTGCTTAACTCATATTCCACATGTGCAATATTAATCAGAATACCGTGTTTTGACTTGTGGGTGCACATAGAACATATTGTAAATAATTTTTGGGTTGACCTCCCTTTTAAAGTACACTATTATCCAAGTGTAAACTCCAGTTAAAAATGACTTAATGTCTCACAGAACCGACCTTGTGTGATTGAAGAGGAAGAGGACGAGGAAGAGAGCTGCAGGGGAGGAAGACCGACGTCGCTGTTAAGCAGCGAGCCTCCATCACTGTCAGACACGCCGCCGGGTACCTGCACCAAGCTGTAGCCGCCCAGCGAGGAGCTGAAGGTCAGCACGGAGGAGCCCCCGTTCTGGGCGGCCATGGTGTGAACCCCCTCCAGCTTCACGGGCCCTCCGTTCACACAGCCCGAATAAGGGGAGGCGTACTGCAGGGCCGAGTCCTCAGCTGAGCCTCCCAGTCCTTTCTCCTGCATGTCCTCTCCGGAGCCTCCCAGCAGCACCCCTCCGGACGGCCTCAGAGAGTTGAACGCCAGAGGCTGGATGCCCAAATTGAGCCCGTTGAAGAGGATGTTCCCAGGTGAGTGCAGGTAAGACGAGCCGCCGTTGTGAAACGTCGAGGGGGTGCTATTGGTGACCAGGCTTCCATTGTAGAGCCCCCCGCTGTTGGGTCCAGCAGGCATTTTGATGTCCCCGATTTGCTGGATGACTACCCCACTGTCCAGGGGCCCCGTTTGAATGGGAAGTGTCCCATGAGTGATAACACCATCTGACGAGTTGGAGAGGGGCCTGGGTGACAATTCTTCTTGACCTTTGGAGGACTCATCCTCTGTGCTGTGGTTTCCATCAGATTCACTGGGAGGCACAATAACAAATAATATTACATTAAACAATTTACCATTATGCTCATATATACATTTCTAAACACGAGTTTAATTTCCAGTGCTGTTCACGTTGCATGCAAGAGTCGCAGTGGGTCACATTTGTTGTTGTGTTATGAGGCTACACACAGCTTTGAAGAGCAGAATGCTTGGGAATGCGTTGCCCTCCTGCCTCATGGAGAGACGACCAGCGTCAACAAGCGTGCAACCATTTGGCGCAATAAATTCTGGTGTGATAAAAAAAAAAAAAAAAAAACAGCCAGCAGCGCCGCTGATGGTGGCGTGACACAAAACAAATGGCTTCAAATGTTCTTCGGCCTTCACTCGGAATGTAACAATCATTTTACGGTTACATTTGAAAAGAATCTGTTTGACTGTTTTTAAAATGTGGATTTGCGATGTAGTTTACTTATTTAATTTTGTGAGCTGTCTTAAGATTGATTCTAACAGCTGCACCCCCACCCACCAAAGGGGAAAAACTCCCTTAACAGCCCCCCTCATCTCCTCCTCCTCCTCCTACAATTACTCCTCCAAGAACAGATAAGACAAGTGTGGCTTCCACTGAATAATAACGTTATATTGGATTTTAGCAGGTAACCATCTTCTGTGTGTTATTGTGAGAGTTAAAAAAAGGTCTCTTTCTCTTTCTCTCTCTCTCTCACGCACAAGACAGAGCCACATGAAAGGAGCAGATATTCAGTGATTAAATAATAACATTGTTGACTTTCGGTCTCCACACGCATGCTAACGCGCAAAATGGATTAATAGCTAAATTAAACACACCTCAATAAAGCTTCTAAAGTAACCAATTCTATGTGCAGTGTGTGTATGAGCGTTATAGTTGGTTTCCACGCCACACTTGAAACCGGATCTGAATGGCAACCAGTTCATATTTCAAAACACTACAAACGTGCTCCACATCTTTTAAACGTATATAGTAATTTTTCCTCAGTTATGACGCCGATGAGTTTCATAAATCGCGCAGAAAGCGAATTTGTGAATTGGAGAATTACGCGCAAGGTGCTTCATGTTGATCTCACCTTTTGGACTGGGCCTCGGACGGATTTCTGTCTCTCTGCCTCCTGTTCTTGAACCAGTTGCTGACCTGGGTCAAGGAGAGTCCCGTAATCTTGGCGAGATTGCGCTTCTCGGCCGGAGAGGGGTACCGGTTCTGGTTGTACAGGTCCTTGAGTGCGTTCCGGGACCTCTCCTTGAAGCAGTACACCGTCTCCTCGCCGTCCCAGATAGTCCTGGGGAGAGGGTACTTTCTTCGGATCCTGTACTTGTCCACGGCGCCCAGGGGTCTCCCCCGCGCCTTCTCCGCTTCTGTGTAGCGGGCCTTGTACCACAGATCCTGCAGGAAGGTGTGGTTGGACGGGCTGAAGCTGTGGTTCTCCAAAATACTGTAGAGCTCCTGATAACGAGCCTGGTGGAAGGCGACGAGGGCTTGGGCTTTCAGGATGCTTTCGTTGCCGCGCAGCAGGTCGCTCTGGGGCAGGGACCAAAGGAAACGGGCCAGGCGGTCCACGTTGCCCCCCTGCTGCAGAGCCTCGCACACGCACGCCACTTGCTCCGGGGAGAAGGCCAACGAGGAGGCGGCGCTCACCAGCAGCTCCGTGCGCACCGCGTCCGCGTTGGGCGCCGCTCGCTCCATGGACAATTCGGCCGCCTCCAGCGCCACAAGCTTGATGCAGTCCCGCTTGTCTAACTCCTTCACATTTTCTCTCTTGATGTCATTTGCTCTCGTGACTTCTCCGGCTGAAGAAGAAGACATTTTTATTTTTTTTTTGGCTTCAAGGCTTCCCTGGTCGAGTCACTCCTCCTCCCAGCTCGATCAGGTTACCTCCTCGCCATGCGAAGGCGATCGGATATCTGACAGCAGCTGTAAGTAGATACTTCTCCCCTCTCCCTCTCTCCCCTCTCGCCTCCCAACGTGACTTTTTACTCCACGCCGACTGCAAGTGGAAGGAGACACGCCGAAGTCTATGCGCGGCACCGCCACGCTATTGGCCGCCGAGGGCCCCGCGGAGGGGAGGAGCGACGCGGATACCGAGGACTCGAATGTTTGCTTTTCAGCTGTCATGCAAGCTCCGCTGTACTGTAGTCCCAACAGCGAGCTCACCTGTACTGTGCAGTCTGTGCAAGGTGAGCACTTCTACGAGCGTGGGAATGAGTTTGTCAACAGGTGCCAGTTTTTTTTGTTTTGTTTTTTTTTTATTTTGGGTTTTTTTGAGTCGCAAAAGCAGACAACGAAACTGTATGCGCTTGAGTTCATCGTGAATATTTTCTCAGTTGAAGTAATGTAAAATTATTTGCAGAGCTGGAAGAACTTATTTAAGTAAACTTGTGTTTAAAAAAAAAGACTATAAATTCAAAGCACGGATTCATCTTTTAGTGAACATAAAACATTTAGAAATAAGTACATTATTCGCGGTTTGAAATTCTGTAGTTCATCTATTCACTCATATTTTGGGGGGAACTATATGTGCATAATTTGCGCAAGACACCACATATTCACTGTACCCCCCACCCCCTCTTTTTTTAAGGGGGAAAAAAAATCATGCCTATTGTTTGTCAATAATGGATTTTTACGATTTTCAGTCATTGGTCCTATAGGCAAAAGTGTTCCTGTTTTGCTAAATTAGTGAACTGAGTTACAAAAAATAATAAATAAATAAAGTCTGAACTAGCCGATTATAACAATAATCGAAGAAATGGACCTGTAGCCTATGTCCCCCCCCCCGTACTAGCCGATGTGATGAAAAGCTGGATTTTTTTTTCTTCTTCTTCTTTTTTTTTTTTTTTATGAAAAGCTGAATGAATGGTCAAAAATATGCCTAAATGATCATGTTAAATTTGCCACAGTAGATAATTAAATGCAGTGTATCATTGTGTTTATATTTGTGGTTGTACAACTAATCATTCTTGTATAGCAGATATTTTACCCCTTGCATGTTGCGGACTAAATTAGAAAGCAAATATTAGTATGACTGCACAAAAGCCAAATAAAAATTATTGTATTGTTTATTATAATAGCACGTAACGCAACTTTTTTTGCGTGTCCAAGTCTAAGATGACATATAACTTTTCCAAACTCGATTGAGTAAATGCACATGAGCCATTAAAAAAAGAGAAAAAAAAAGAAAGAAAGCGTTTGTTTTTGCAGGTGTTATAACGACATACTTTGTCCATCCATTCATTTTCTTTGCGTCAGAAAATATGGGACAAAAACATCGGTTTGAGCATAAGGTTTCAAAAAGACTTTAGGATAAAAAATATCTTGGTGACTCTAAGACGATATGAAAATAAACCTGTGTAAAAATACAACATTTGAGAGTCTCTAAAGACGAAATAGTTTCGTTTTAAAATAAGCCCTTTCGCGATTTGGAAGCTGAGAGGAAAGAGGAACCTTTGATACTCGTTTCCGGTCGGACCTTATCCGATGAAACACAAGAGTCACCCGCCGGAAATGTGAGCGCCGAAGCTGCAAGTTGTTGCTATTTATTCCTCTTTATCTCCATCAGTTTGCGGTTGCAGAGGAACAAAATGGACGACCAAAGCTGTCCGAGATGCAAAACAACAAAATACAGGAACCCTTCGCTCAAGCTGATGGTGAACGTGTGTGGACACACGCTGTGAGTATTATTTACACTTTGACTGCCCAAACTGACTCAACGACACGGACTACTCTCACGACATTAACAAACAAATTAATATAGAATAATATAACCAATTTAACGTCTTTACTCATTTAACACGAAGAAATGCGCGTATATTGTGTTGGCGTCTGCAAGTGGTTAAATAGCTAAAATGCAAATGAAGCATTGTTGTTGTTTTTTTTCACTTTCAGTTGTGTGTAGAGATGTAAACTACACTGGCGATTTGATTTTAAAGCGAGTAATAATACTAATAGCCATAATAATCATTTAAATAGTTGTGACAATGGCAAAGTGTGGAAGTAGTGTAACAGTGTTATATCCTGAGCAGTTTGGGTCCAATGCCTTGCTCAAGGGCATCAGCAGTACTAAACAAAGAAACTGCCCTCTCATTCTTTTAACCACCTCACTTGATTTCAGTAGTATATACCAGTAGACTCCATCCTCCTATAACATTAGGACCAAAATATTACAAAATGAATGAAATGTTGACAGTTTCGTTTCTTGTTAATTTGCAAATATTTTTTTGCCTGTGTACCGAGAACTTAGCATAAAAGACAATAGTGCTGTTTTTTTTGGTTGACACTACCACAGGGGTGGTAATTTAACAGTAGCATATTTATTATTGTGGTTGTAACCTGCAGTGGCGTACAACTACATCCCAATGTCAGGTGTCTTAATATTTTGGTTGCCTCAGTTAGCTACACGAGTGAGTCAAACACAATTTGACACAGCGACGTTCGGTAGTAAAACCTGTTTGCTTGGCACTTTTGCAAGATTTAACCTTGTCAACAGTGTACCAGCGTTTACATTTACAAGGGGACACATAAGCAACAATAGCGGCAGCCTGACGAGAGCATATTTTCAACCCTTACTATTTATTTATTGACTGCCCCATCAGGAAGTGGCCTTGCTTTGTCATCAGGTCAGCCTCAGTATAATCTGGCTGCATGAACGTACGCTGAAAATTAAAAGCATTCTGCAATGTAGCCAATTTAAGTCGTTCCACTGCTGGGTCACCTTTGTAGTGAGGTAGGCCTGTCGCACACCGAGCGACACGGCAGAAATCGGCTGAATTGTTTAGCAACAAGTATTCATGAATTGACAATCAATAGGTAGTTTTGTAGCGATTTAAAAATTGGATATGCCAATGAATGGTGGCACAACATTGCAGATATAATGCTACGTCTAATCACATGAGCCATCATGTACTTTTCGAGTGATAACAAGATTTAGGTGGCCGCTGCTATTGCTAGACAGTCCCATTTAAGTATAATATTGTGTATACTGTATATTGTGTTTTGAAATAATTCCAAGTTACTTGGGGTTTAACAAAAAACCCCAACAAAAAACAGAAAATTGTTTTTTGATTTAAACGATGCTAATACAACAAATCGATACGTATCAAATTGTCTTTTATTGGCGGTTTCTTAGAAGGAAATGGGACATTTACAGTACTGACAAGTTCATTTAAATCTATTTTAAAATGACAACAAAAAAGTTGTTGCATCTCAAACTGAGAGGTCCCATATTGAATTGGATCGTAATCCCACCTAGTCGCACCGAATCGAATCGTTACACTTTCAAATCGAAGCGTCCTTGGATCGTCTCCACCTTACGTCTCAAACGGTATTGAATCGTGTTTTGTGGTGAGATGCACACCACTCCTAGATAATTTCAAATTTATATATTTTTTTATTTAGAACAATTTCTGCTTTGAACATGTAGTGCTGTCGCTATTGAATATTTTTAGAATCGATTAATCTACCCATTGATGAATTGGATTCATTTGAATTTGCATTAAAGTGTATTACAAAAGCATTTTTCCCCTCTGATTACTGTTCATTAACCAGTGATTGGTGGTTATTTCGTACTTCATATTCGTATAGTGATTTTAAAAAGGGGGATTGATGTTGTACTCGTTCATGGAGAACTACAAAAATCAGTGAACAATTACTGTTGATATGATGAAATCAGAGGATTTGGGACAATTTTGATTACTTGTTGATTAATTGATTCATTTTGACAGCTCTACATTTCATGTTCCTTGAATGTATCTAACCTAATTGCATCTAACAGGTCACTCATTATTGTTTAAAAAAACAGAGAAACTTTCAATTTTGAAGTAACTTAAAAAAAAAAAAAAGAACAGGTGACATTCAGATAGTTTTGATTCATAAAAAAAGAAAAAAAATACAATAAATGTCGACAATATGTTTTTGCTGACATGAATAAATAGCTCTATATTTATAAATTTTGTTTTGTCCAAAAGGAACTTACAGTACATCCAGTCAGCGAAATGATGGCGCTTGAGACGGTGAAATATATATAAATACCAAAACAATTGATTATTCTTTTGAATAATCGAGCCGCTATTCTTCCATGGTCCTCCATTGAAATAGCTGTCAACCTCACACTCAGTTGGTGTCCATTCCACAGTGGACTTAAGTTGACTTCCTTCCCTGGCAATGCAATGTGTTGCATTGCAATGCAACGCAACGCGACACAAACAGTATCAAACTTCTGCAGGGCGTGCTCGGTCTAAATTTAAACTGCGCAGCAGCACATTTTGTATCCTGTCACCGAGGGCGCCTGATATGTGTTATTTATTACCTTTGTATGATGACACCAGGCCCATGTCCTTTGGGATTTGACACTTGGGCACACATGCGGGCATGCCTAATTAAATGGTGGCAAGTCACTGTATCTGATTGCAGAACAGCTTCAAGTTGATGCCCACTGGCAAAGTGTGAGGAGTGTTGTTGTTTTTTTTGTGGTTGGTATTGAAAGTGTAGTATTGGATCTCAATTTTGAGGTTCAGATTAAGCACAGTGGAAAAAAAAAAAAAAATTGAAATCTTCAAATTTAGTAGGGACCGACCAGTACGCATTTTTTTGAGTCAAATACCAATATTTGGAAGAAGAAAATACCGATTACCAATTAATCTGCTGATTAATCAAATATATTTATAATGCATAAAATAACCGCCCCACCCCCCCCAATTCCTTTTCAATGGGTGTCACGCACGAACTTTGGCTATTAAGATTCTCTGATAGTCTGATGTTATCAACAAATTTTATGAAGTATACAAGGTTATTGTATAGATTTATGTATCAATAATAAAACCATTCTTACATCTTTACAACTGCTGTAAAGCATTAAACTTTACCTTATTTGGCTAAGCTGGGACTTCATGGATTGTATTTTGTGCCATGTCGTGTGGAAATGTGTGTTAAGAAAAAAAAAAAAAATCCTTGGATGTTTGCATCCTTGAATTTTGATAAAAGAAATTCTTTGAATCCTTGAAACTTCAACTTTAAATATAACTTGAATGGACAATGACAAAATAAAACAATAAGGAAGTGAAATAAGAATAGAATAAACTAAAATTATAGCAACTGAAAAAAAAGATCAAATACTGACTGTCCCTGTGCGTTTTGGCCTCTTGGGGGCAGCGTGGTGCCGTGTATCCATGATGTACACACTTAAAGTGAGTACAGAAGAAAGTGGCGATTGAATTTTATTATTCGTTATTTGAAGGAAAAACACTCGCAAAGTCGATGCTAACTTCGTGTTAGCATTTGAATGGGATCCATTTGCTTTTAGCATGAGCGCTAGGCTAGCAATGTTTTAAAAACGAAGCATGTTTTGCATGTCGTTCTTATCGTCGTGTGTTTAGTTTTAGTTAGCTCCAACTGGGATGTCATTAAACAGCTTAAAGGACGCTTAGGGAGAACAGAATAACTAGAACAACATACGCTACACACTTACTAGTTGCTAATGCACCGTTTTTGAACTTGAGGTGGTCACATGGGACCACTTGCCTACTGGGTCCTGTTTACATTGGTTTACCTCATGTATATGAGAAAAGTGGAGGTGTGTGTCATTTCTGCTAACTATAGACGCAACTTATAAAATGTCAAACGATCAGACGCGGCTCTTTATTTATTCATTCAGTGACATGATCTGCGTGATTCATCATAAAGTGCTTCATTGCCAGTACCTCCTGAGGTCTAATTTTTCAACATCTCAAGTGGCAAGCTTCCTGTGTAAGCAATCCTTCTCTTGGGATGGGGCATCTTTTTTGGCGGCCGCCAAGTTGCGGGTATCTGAGGTCGCTGGGTTGAGCGTGTAGTGGCAGGCTTGACTCAAAGCCGCTGTCAAATTAGCTCTGACTTGGCTTGTTTTCAAGCAGTTTTTTTTTTCAAAGTGTTTTCATGATAGGCAAGTCCAGATTTAGAGTCACGCGCCTTCAGTGTAGTACCATGTTATGCCACAACATGCTGGGCGGCAACTTTACTGGTATAGTTCGGTTGACCATTTTGATGTCAAAACAACAAACAAGTGTTAAGTGGATGCTGCCCTTTGTGTTTTAAAGTAGCATTTGTTTCAAGGGTCATAATAATCTATGATTATTTCTAGGGCCCAACTGATTAATCAGCCGATCCATGACAGAATATCAGCTGATATGAGGTATTTTCATAATAATAATCGGCAAGAGTTTTCCCGCTTAAACAGCTATACGTCATGATGTGATTTGGTTCTGCTAAAGTTGTACTAGTAGTGTAGCGCCAAATAAAATGCTTGAATCAAGCATGTTTTTCCACTTATTTAAAGAACTGTTTTCACCTTTTGCCGATGGGTTTGGAACGTTTCCCCGCCATCAGCAAGGGTTTACTGTATTTTAGGTGATGTCCCAGAGAGCCAAAAATGCCGGTAGCTGGTTTGGAGGCTTCTTGTATGGCCGATCCCCTGTTTAGCCTGCTTTCCCACCACCTCCTGTGACCTGCTGACAGCTGCAGATGGAGAGATAGGGCCGCCTGGAGCTGTGAGCGGGACAGGTGAGAGTGGGAGGAGTCAGTCGGGAGGCCTCACTCAGCGACAACAGCCTTGGGACAGGGACACGGCGATGGCAAGCTTTGAAAAAATATCAGTGTGCCCTCGAAAGCGACAATATGGCACTGTGACAGTCAAGGAACACAATTCTAAAGCTGAAGATGCTCATAAAATCTCCTCCTTCCCCCCCTTTCTTTAAATCTTTAGATGTTCACCTCTTTGCTGGCAGGATTTCCCCTTTGGAGGGTTCAGTTGTGTGGTCCATTTATGGGGCAGGGGGCAAGCTACGCCCCACTCCTTACGCTTGTGTTGATGAATGGCCTCTTTGTGGGCCTGTGGAAACAAGCCGCAGCCCTCCGTCTACCTCCATATGGCCGAGGCCTATACATCTCCGGTAGCCTCGGGCCACAGTGAACATCTGCCTGTCCCAGAGTGCACTTGGGCTGGGGGCTCCATGTGCTCCCCTGTACCAACGCAGATGTTCCTGTCCACGGTTTCAGGTTTAGTTTGCTACTTGGTGCCAAACAAAATGGACATATTTGCCCCGGCCTGTAATGCTTCACATATTTTATCTCCGGAGGCTGCACGCTAGCTTGGCGTTGCACTTAGCAGGTTATGCCTGTTTGACCCACATCTGACAAACGATGCCTAAACATCCAAACTCCATGACTCTGCGCTTTCTCGTCTCACTTTATTTATTGATGCATTTCACAGTTTTGAGTCCTGCAGATGAAGTGAAACGTCTCGCATGATGACTCTTTGATGATGCTTCTAATGGGCTTGGAGTGTTTCTGAAGGAGCAAAGAAATGACTCAACTACGTTCTTGTGCTTGTTCATACACTAAAAATCCCCCCCTCAACTTTGCTTAACTATGACATAAATGTTTTCCATTTTATGTAGTGACTCCCTTTTTGAGGGGGTCAAACATATTTGGACAAAGTGACATAATTATTAATATAGTGGTACATTGACTTATGAATTCTATTTGTTCTGTGACCAAGTTTGTAACTCAATGTACTTGTATATCAAATAACATTCCCCAGTAAAATGAATTGAAATGCCATTAACTCATTTGCTCCCAAAAACATATAAATACGTTCTATTTTAAATATTACCATTTTCCCAAAGATGTACTTATACGGTTTTTAAAGTGTTTTTTTTTATGCTAGAGAGTACAGGCTTTGATCCAGCCTGAAAATGATAGTTATTACAAAAACGGCCAGCGAGTGGCAGCAGAGTATAAGAGATCAACCAGGGCTATGCTGCAACAAAGTTGTTTTCCCCACAGTTTTTAACAGATTTGTAAATAATGATAAAAACTTAGTTATATTCTAATGAAGAGACTCTCATCTTTCTTTTGGTAGGTT
This sequence comes from Festucalex cinctus, assembly GCF_051991245.1. NCBI lineage: Eukaryota > Metazoa > Chordata > Actinopteri > Syngnathiformes > Syngnathidae > Festucalex > Festucalex cinctus. The sequence continues at coordinate 5,212,404 of NC_135422.1, forward strand.
CCATGTTTTTATAGCAATAGAACACAATATTCTGTGGGCCTTGTAAAATCAGTCAAAATCCAGTAAAACATCCGAGAGCGAAGGGGGTTGCTTCAGTGAAAATGGCTCGGAGTGAATGAAAATGGGGGCTGCTCACCTTCCTTTTTGAACCCTTATATTTCAGGAACTACTGGGTCAATCTTCATTTAGAAGATTAGTGCATAATTTAGTAACATTGCTACTTAATAATCTCTGACTGTGATTGGTCTCTATGATGTCATTTAAAGTCGACCGCAAGTGGCAAAATGGCCGCCCCCTCGGATCGATAAAAATGGATGGATTTAGCTGCTTAACTCATATTCCACAAATGCAATATTAATCAGAATACCATGTTTAGACTAGTGGGACTGTACAGAACATATTATTGTAAAGGAAATTTCTGGGTTGACGTCCCCTTTTAAGACTTTTGAATACAAAGAAGTAGATTCGTGGGCAGATCGCAACCTATTAGAGATCACGGTCCAAATACTTGTGGCCCTAACTATGACTATGAATGCAATAAGTGCTGAAAAACAGACAGTGGCAGTTGGAAACCAGATGTCCATTTTTTTTTTGTGTGAAGGAAGCCAGAAGCAGAAGGTGAATTCCTGTGGAAATAAAGCTCCACAGAGAGTTAATTAAAACAGTGTACTGCGCAAACGTTTATCCAAGACCTCCGCCCCATCAGGGGAGATTTAGGAGTGTTCCCATTGTTCTTAGTGTCCACTCCTCACTTGAGTGTGACTGATGGGTAAACGCCGACCTGCATAAAAGTGTGATTGATGGATAAGCTCAGGGTTGTGCCCTCAGGTGGGTCTGCTGGTTGCCATGGTACTGAGTCATGACGGTTAATGGGGTAATGCTTCCACTTTGAACCTTGGCTTTACCTGAAACTCTGCAATGTGATCATTAGAAGTGCTTTCTTCAGTTTTTTTTCACCAATGGAAGAGCCTGCTTTGTGCGTATCAGGAGCCAAAACGCCACCTGAAAAACTCATCATGACCGCATTGCCCCACTATACATTTTTCTGCCCTCGGAAGATGTTTGAGACATAATCCAGACAGTAAAAGTTTTGCTCACGTTGCCAAATGTGGCCTTGATTGCTTAGATTGTCAGGAATAATACAGATTTACCGGTACTTACTTTTTCTTTGTTTTTCAATAAAAGCTTTGAGCCTCCATGAGAATTGAGCTAAAAAGAAAAAGAAAAAAAGCAGTACATTTAATAGAGAGGTAAAGACATTTTCTGTGTATTTTTGCTTTTTCACAAAATTATGTAACAGCACCCCAGGCTTGTAAAAACAGACCACAGTGCTTGCTTTTTTTTTTTTTTTTAATCAAATTATGCAATGTGACAGAGGGACCGAGGTCTTTTTGAAATATCAATAAGACAAATGTGTTCCCAGTGTGTACAGACACTCTTGAATGTGGTGTTAGAACAATCTCCTACCGTCTGAGAGTATGAAGCCACCTAATTGATGTTCCTATCGTTATCCGGGATAACGATAGGAACATCAATGCAGGTTCTCAAAAATGACTGGGATAACTTATCCCAGTCATTTTTGAGAACCTCTAGGAAAAACATTTGTATCCCATTAGCTGAAGATAATTCTCAATAAAGATAAATAAAAATAAAAAAAAATTGCAAAGGGTAAGTTACCACTATGTCAGCCGCATGGGATTGTGGGTTATGTTACAAATTTTGGCACAAATATACTGTATTAACCCAGTCATAGATGACCAAAGCAACTATGTCCACTCCAAAGAACATCTGCCTTCTAAATAGAAAGTACTTGCTGGTGGTCAAGTGAAAAAGACAATTAAAAAAAATAATAATATAGTAATGAACATAAGCAATGTGTTGCAAATTAATCTTTTAAATGACAATGTGATGTGACGTTACACTTGATTAATTTTTTGGGAGCGAAAAAAACAAGCTTCCTGGGATTGGAATGCTAAAATCAACCAATGCATTATAAAAGAAACACGCATAAAAAACAAAACAAAACATGAATCAGAATTTCCCCATGTTATTATGGAAGATGACTATTTCAATGAGTCTTCCTTTTCCCCCCTCCTTATTAAAGTAAGTGAGCAATAAATAGCAATTTCACCCATTTCTCTCTTGCATTATTTTTATTTTTAAAAACTTAAAAACTCTTGGAAAAAAAAAAAAGCTAGAGTAAGTCTAACAGTTTTGGGGCTGGAAAGGATTAATTGCATTTCATTCATTTCAATGGGAAACTTTACCTCAATATATGAACGTTTCGGGTTACAAATGGGCTCATGGAACCAGTTAAGTTTGTGACTTGAGGTTCCACCATATTGTGTAGGTATGAACGATGAACAGCGGGGGAACTCTGTACTCAATTACGAATATGATCCATTAGGGCTGGGTTTAAAAAAAAAAAATTGAATTATCAATATCGAATTGATTTTCCTTTTCAAGCCCAATATTGATTCATAAAATCATGAATTGATTATTTAAGTGATTATGACAGGTTACTTTCATTCATTTTCATTTCATTAATAAACTAAATCATTTGACCAGTTACTGCCTCCGCAAAATTTAAATTGATATCATATTGACTCCTGAAAAATGTTTGCATGTGACCTCTGCAAGTAATTTAAGCCGTCGTGTTGGTGTTCCGTTCTTCCGTGTTCGTTAAGATGCGAGAACTGCGTGGAGATGCTGTTCGTCCGTGGCTCCAGCAACTGCGTGCAGTGCGACACGCCCCTGAGGAAGAGCAACTTCCGCGTGCAGCTTTTCGAGGACCCCACCGTCGACAAGGAGGTGGACATCCGCAAGAAGGTGCTGAAGATGTGAGTGAGGGAAGGAGGGAGTGCGAAGGGGCGTGGCCGCGCCGTGTTTATGTGTCATCCCGCGCCTCCTCCCACTTCTTAAGCCACCTTTGTCTTCCTCATTACGTTGTTTGTTTTGTAGACAATGAGTCTCCCTGGGGGGGCCCAAGCGGGAAGGCTCTTTGCCTGCCAGTTTTTTTTTTTTTTTTACTTGGCCGCCCCTCCCTGCCTCCTTTTTTTCCATCTCATCTGTCCTTTAATAGCCCCTTAATTGACATCTAATGTGTGTCTATTAGGCGGAATGCAGACATGCTATTATAAAATGGTTGATTTAATGGGGGATATTAATGTCGGCACATATTTGCTTTCCTCTGGTTTGTCCTCTCTCTCTCTGCAGTTACAACAAGAGGGACGGCGACTTCCCCAGCCTGAGAGATTATAACGACTACTTGGAGAAAGTGGAGGACATCGGTACGAGCGCTGACTGACTAAATGCTCGCTGTACAAGTCTGCTAAAAGGATGTTTCCAGCCGCCGTAATGATTTCTCCCCAGCTGCTTGGAGAGATGTTTAACAGGCATTAGTGCATGCCAGCCTGGGTCATAGATCACAGGCTCGAGCTGCAAATGCTAACACATCATGAATGCCAACATCCCATAAGCTTTTAGCCCTTAATAGTGCATCAGGCAGTGCAAGTGAGGATTCCCATTGTTTTTGTGTACATTTCAACATTACCTACTGATTTACTACTTAAAGGCGTATTTGTTTCCTTTGGATCGTCTGTAGAATTTAAAATAACAGCGACTGCAGCTTGCCTGCATAATACCAGTCGGCTGTGATGGACAGACTCAAGTACTTTAATTGCGGTTTCTGTCTCCTGTCTGTGCAGTGTTTAACCTTACAAACAACGTTGATGTGGAGGAGACCAAGCTGAGGATGGAGCAATACCAGCGGGAAAACAGAGAGATCATACACAAGAATAAAGCTAAGCTTGTATGTAAACACTTCATTCATCATTGATGAGTTACGGGGTTAACATAAACAGTAAGGGAATAAAGAGAAGAAGGCGACATCAAATTTCCCCCAAAAAAACAATCTCTGATCATGTAGCCACAGCAGTGAACATTATACATTTTACAGTATTTGAAACAGTGCAAATGTCATTTAAATAAATACCACAGGTTACTCTTCTCAATTAAGTGTTTAACTTTTTTCATGCTTCTCCGACAAATTTTGAGCATTAGTATGTTTTTAAAGATGGAATTCTAAATACAGCTTTTAGGTTGGATCTTATTAGATTGTGGTACACTTAAATATGGCTGCAGTGAGTGTATTTTCTACAAGTCTGTCCTGGAACTGAGAATTATTTTCCCTTTCCTGTTATGTTCTGAGGTTGGATCCCAAAAGCGCAGACACAAATAAGATTTTAACTCTTTGTTCGCATACCACCGAGAGGCGTAGAACAACTTGACTAGGCGAGAAACAATGAGAATGCATCGAGAATCACGAGACGCCAAGCCCCCTTGGGCTGTGGAGATGCACAGAGGAACCGAGGTACAGAGTTAATAATCCGACACACATTTCTCGGTTTGGCTTAAATAGACAGTCAGTTGATCGGATTGGCTGTGGCTAGACATGTGGGTAACAGGACTGACGTGGAATTATCTGATTGGCTGTTGACCAAGGAAAGGGATTAAAGATTCTTGAGATCACATAGCTCCTGATATCACATAGCTTTTTTCCAGTTGAAACCAGTTACATCAGTTCAAAACAAACACTTGACCTCACGGTCATGACCCACAATAACCCTTGCAATACCCAAACTTAACCCTGGCATGACCCAGTCATGACATTTCCAGTGTTTTTATTTATTTATTTATTTGGTGATCCATGGACTTATTGAATCCAACTCTCTTCAGACTCGAGAACAGGAGGAACTGGAGGAGCTGCTCCTGCTGGAGCAGCAGGGCAACGAGCAGCGGAGACTGGATGTGCTGCAGGAGGAGCAGAGGCAACTGCTGGCCAAAAAGAAGAACAAGCAGGCTCTGCTGGATGAACTGGTGAGAAGTCGACACATCACACAAACAGTACGCCAACAGAACGATGCCACGTCTGTCTTGTTGCGCAAATAGAATTTCTTAAGAGCCACCACAGTTGACATACTATATATTCCATCACTGGCACACATACAGGACACACACACACACACACACACTCAGCCTGGGGGTTCACGGCTGATCATTAAGAGCTTATTACCAGTCATTGTGCTGCTGGGTGCATTGTTCTCATTCTGTGATTCCAAAGCCTCTTGGCTCCATTGTGTTGAGCTGCAGGCTTTGGAAGTGATTGTTCTGGCAGCGCGGCCCGCACAAGCACCATCGCAGATAGCAGGTTAAGCTGTGTGTTTGTTTGTTTAAGGCACAGGGCCTGTCCACTGTAGGCAGATGAGATCAGCGCTCGCCCCCTTGGGGGAACCCTTCTGGGTCCTGACATCTGTATATCCCCGCACCCCCAGACGTGCTGTTCTCGCACTGCTCTCACACACACATACAAACAAAATAAATGCGATGCCTTTTTGGTTGTTCCTCAACTTGAGGTTAATGAGCTGTACCACTAGCAACGTGTTGATTGTTGTTTCACCATACCTAAGCTTTAAATGAAAAGTAGGCATTATATATTTATTCACATACCTTAAGTACATATGTCTTCATTCTTGGTCAGTTGTGGTTTGTTTGGAAAAACAAAATTGTCCTAGCATAACATTTTTTTCAACAATATCTTTACATCTTAGACAGATTCAGCTCTCTTTCCAAGGCAACAAAACATGATAAGCTCCCACATATGCACACTATAATTATAACCAGATCTGATAAGCTATGACAGAGATATAAGCCTCTGAACATGCTCAATAGTATAGTCCATGTTACATTTAAATTGCTGCCAAATGCAAATATGGATTAGATCCAGATGTAAATGGTTTTGATATTGCGTTGTAGCCTGTGACCCTGCATACAGAACAGATAGCAGAACACATTCTTTAAGTTGAAAAGGAGTGATGAAATAAAAAAAGAGATGTAATTTGTTGTTTTATGATTAATTCTAAAATGTTATTTAATTTCATGCCATTATTAATGTGAGGATTCTCACAAACAATTAATGTCCTCGGAAAAGCAACCCCTCATGATAATTTAGGGTCCATATTTCCAAAACTGTGGCCTGAAAATTGGACACTAACCACAGCAATGAAAACGAAACCACCTTGATGGAGACCCCAGGACATGCCGGTACTGGAAGCCGTTAACTATGTTTTGATTATCTGTAAACGCAAAGGTTTCCTGACGTGCCCTGCCAAACCAGCAAAAATGCCCAAACTCATAAGTGAACATGTTCAAGTTTTTTTGTTCTTAAATGTTTCTACTAGAGAACAGTTCAGTGCATACACTGAAAAGTTCAATCAAGATGGTGCAGCACACTTGATGCAACCATTTTTGTTTTCTCAGGAAAAGTCTCAGCTTCCTGCCTACCTCTTGTTTGCCAATCACAAGGCTCGCGTTTCCCAGCTGGAGACTGAGATCAAGCAGCAGAAACACGTGGTCAAAGCCACCAATCACTTTTCCACAGGAATTCAGATGGTGAGTGTGACACTTGTGTTATTTATTGTTAATTAACAAAACTTCAGATGAACCGTTGTGTTGGATCAAAAGACTTGAGGAGGTTTTTCCTCCATTTTCTGGTTCTCCTTTACTGTAAGAAAATGTTCTCATTCCTTCTGTCATGTCATCACATTATTCTGAGCCAGAAGAGAGAGACCTTGTGAATCTGGACCCTATAAGCTTTCCATGCCTGCAGAGACCTTCCATTTTGCTGCTGTTCTAGTTTCCAGTCATTTGTTTTCATTTTTCCTGTGATGAGACAGGCTGTGTCATCACCTGAACCCCTCCCCAACAACCCTCATGAGGAGCGTTTCTATTCCCACAGTTCGGTGATGCATTGGAGAGATATGCGCAAGGTTGTTATGCTGGATCCTCTCTGCCTTTATCAAGTTTTTGTATCAGTGAGGCTCATCACGTGATTGACTCGTCTACTATGGTTTTTCGTCATCATCAAGATTATAAGTGTGAAAGTGTTTGCACCTTCCACCGCGCAAAATTAAACTTGCTGATGGAGAGAGAAACAGCGTTATTATGCCGCTTTTGGTTTCTTCTGCGGTTGCACCCCCCACCCCCACCCCATAATTTATTTTCACTCTACCGTCCCTAAGCTCTCTCCATACATATGCTCCGCTCAGCTGCAAGTTGGGAGAACATGTGGGTTTGAATTTTCCTTCACCTCGGAGTCCAAAAGCATGACTTGTGTTTGACTTGGTGAGATTTCAGCACAGACTGGCAAATTCTTGCAGATTGCTGGAATTCATTTATCTGCTAAGTTGTGGTCCCTTGTTCCAAGATGAGTTCAAGTTGGAGGAAACACATCAGCAAAGCTGCTCTGTCATTAAAGCACGTACAGTGATGCCAATTAGTACTTGGAAAAATAAACGCTTTGGCATAAATAAGTATAGGACACCTGGTCATTACACCCTTATGAATTTAATGTGGAAGAAGTTAGAGCGTTAGCAAGTTTATTGTCCATTGTTGTTCATTATGCAGTGGTTTAGTTTTAGAAAAGGATTCTGTGAAAACTGCTTAGAGACAAATTCATCAAAACTGAGAGGCAATGCTTGGGCATTGTGGTGGAATCCAATAATACACATTCCCAAAGTTAGTAGAGTATTAAAAATGTGATTTTGTAATGGTCCGTTTGACAAACCGAAGAAAAATGTTACTGGCACCTGGTATGAAAAATTGCAGCTTGTTTTTCAGGAACTAATGCAGTTCTGGCAATGGGGATCCTGTTGACGAAAACACTAAGAGATCATTTAAGGGCTTTCCATCCAAATGTTTCAACATTTTTAATGGGGAAGTCAGCCCCAAAATTTTCTTCATATTTTATATGTGCCCCCACTAGTTTGACAATTATATTTTTATTATTATTATTATTATTATTTATTAGTGTCTTCTAATCTAAACGACAAATACCAAAGATGCACAGTCAGGATATTTTTCTCTTATATTAACTTAATATGCAACAAGTATAAAATGTATATATATATATTTTTAATTCCCAATGAATAATATTAATCTTAAAACAAAATTTTAGCAAAAATGTATTATTTAGTGTTTATCCAAATACAAATTCTTTGACCCTCAAGCAATCTCTTTTTACTAGCATTCTAAATGTTTTGATTTGGCTTAATAATAAATCAGTTTGTTTTTGAAAATATAAAAACAATATTGTAGAATAAGGGAATGTTTAGCATAAGGCAAAAGCAAACAACGATCGAGATGAATGAACAGTTGGTTGATTTTTATGGCCTCTAATTTTATCAACCGTGTTGATGTGCAAGTTCATCTGTCACACAAGTTGATAGTCATCACTAACCCCACCACATGCAACACTTTAGCCTGCCTCATCTCTCAGGCCAAGGTGAGCTGTCACCGGTGGGATGACATATCTGCCCGTGTTTGAGCCCACCAATCCGAGGAACGTAAAGATGTGGAGGCTCCAGTCTTTAAATAAAGAGTGCTCTAATGTCTCGTCTGATGCAGCAGCTGTGTCATGTTGTTGACTGGGAACATGCGAGTAAACATCTAAGCCCTGACTTTGGGACCCCAATGTACGAGTATTCCGGTTGAGTCAGAAAACTTTCAAATGGATACTTGATGAATTTTTAGACCATCCAAATGGAAAGTTGCCTGGGCCCAGGTGCGTTGCGAGGCTTGGGATGTGCCTGGTCTTGTCTCAGGAATGGCTTGGAAATTGTGCGCTAATCCGTCACTTTGTACTGGCACTATTGAAGAAAGACATATTCGGCGGTGTGCGAGTAAATGCACACAACCCTTCCTAGTCTGAGTAAATATCCTTTGAAGAATCAGTTGCTCACTGAAATCAAAAGAGAAGTACTGCATGGGAGGCAGCCAACTTGTCCCTGTTCAAACACGTTGCTTGTTTTTGTCTGACACATTAAACCAGCGTCAGTGCCAAACAATGACAACTCCTCTCTCTCGGCACCTGCTCGTGGACATTAATTTACGATCATTAACATATAAATGGCAGGTTTGTGCAATGTGCAACTTCTGACGCCTGGTTTTGCATTGTTTAAGCGTTTCGGATTCGTTTGTACCAGGACAGTCATGTCAAGTGTGCGTTCTATCTTTGCATGTGTATTTGCAGCCCAGGAATCATCCCGGGCTGCTTTGTCCCATTCCCAAAGAGAGTTGACCGTTGGGGAATTGCTCTAGCTTTCAGTGGCATCTTAAATGAAAGGTTCTCGCACCACTGTGGCCTGATTCACTCGTCACAGGCAGCAGAGCAGCTGACATTCTTGACAATGCCGCCATGGGCACCCCAGTGGAAGCTGCTGGGATGCACACAACTCAAATGCACAGGCGGCCAAATGTGGGCGGCAAGTTTATCCCTAAACATAGATGTGTAGCTGACTTAAATATCCTCGGGTTCTCTCTGGCATTATTCTATTAGACGTGATGTGACTTGATCTGTTTAGAAAATACAAATACAAGTGCAAAAAAACTGTTCAGTCAGGTTTGTTTTTGCTTTGTTCAGTCGTCCTCTACAGTGACCTCCGATTGGGAGACAGGCTCGAGCTGAGCTTGACTTTTTTTTTCTGGCAGACTGGCCCAACCTGTTCTGCCTGAGAGGTTGGCGTTACATACTCCCCACCCCCCGTTCAAATCCCCACTCAGTACCACAAACCTTCAATCGTGTTTTTTTTTTTTTTTGTTCCCCCGTCCAAATTCTGGAATTACTTTTCCATGTGATGTCATTACAAATCACTGATTTTTGTGACTTTTATTTTTTATCTGACGCCAGTCGATCACTACAGGCCTTTTTGATAGTGCAGGGGGTCAGGTCAGGGGCTAAAGAGAACTGTCAGCTGTGATTGGCACGAGCACATGTGGGCATTCACACCTCTGCCCCTCTCCCTGGCTTGCCCCTCTTTAGGATGGCCTCAACAACCCTCGCCTGCGTCTCAGGCAAGCCCAGCCCGGCAGAAAAAAGGACTTGACAGCTTTAAGGGCTTTGCACTGGGGCAGCTGCTTCTGGTTATATACTAAGTTATATTTAAACGTGTAAGGCAAGGGGCAGCTTTTACACTTGCTACTTGATGATCAGATGTCATTTTTACGTGAATGGAGAGGCTCTCTGTGGTGTGTACACTATGTGGACAAAAGGATTACACACCTGCAAAGCAGTGTCGTGTGGTGAGGTTCCAGTCTTGTCCATTCAATCTCTTTGTGGGAATGAGGATTATTACAAATGAGGAACTGGAACATATTGAAGAGGAAGCACTATTTAGTGTCAACTAAAAGTTATCTCACTGCACTTTGCTCAGTATCATGTACATGAAGTAAATGAGCGTGTCCAACAGGAAAACTGAGTCAGTCAACCATGGCCCAGTGTGGGGCAGCCATCTGCCTCGAACCACTGTGGTAATTGTAGAGGCGGTCGTTGTGAAAATGTTGGTCTCTAATGTTGCTGTATAATGGTGTGTGCTGTTGATTTTTAATGTCTGCTTAAGGTAGACAGTGTGTGATGCACTTTAAAAGGCGGATCTCTCGCCACTTTGAAGTAAGGGGACTTTTACGAGTGTGTGTGCCTCATAAAACGTCCCTTGAGCGTCTGCTTTATCATTCCGACACATCAATTGGCGAACACATCCAAGTTTGTCCAGGTAAGATAGACTGTAGTGTTGTGAGACGCATGCGTATGGGCTTCCTGTTGTGCCCAACATTTGAGAAATACAGCTAAGCCTGTTTCTTATGCAGCGTTAGTACGGCTGTTTGAAGGTGACCTTTTCGAGGAATGCAACCGAAAGCTCTCGAGAGTGGAGGCTCGCTGTCGCGTCTGTCACTTGAGAATCTGCTTTACTGCTCCGTAGGCATCTGCAGCTTCCTTCTCCAGCACGTTGATGTTTCTTCTGCCGCTTCCCACCCCCCGCCGTTTAATCCCATTGCGTCGACTGTTGCATTGTAGTTAAGTAGTGCTGAAAGTTTGACGGTGGTTGGATGAGAGAGTGAAGGAGTGCAAATTTGTGAGAGAGTTGCTCGGCATTATTTGGCACGTCTGTGTTTCGTTAATCTTTGGCAGGGGTGCCCCCGTTTGTATGAATGATGGGACAGTGTTGGAGACCATCGGCAACCCAAGGTTAAAGGGAGAGGCAAGATGTAGCGAATGTGCACAGAACCAAGTGTCTAAGCAAGTTTCGAATCAGTGCAGAAACATTTAAAAAAAAAAAAAAAAAAAAAAAAGCACTGGAGTTGAGGTTGCACTGTACAGTATATTGAAACCATTTAAAGTAAGTGTTGTCTTTTACTTCCATCAAACAGTTGTTGACTTAGCCATAATGGATTTCCACAACCTTAAGTGAGTTTGTTTAGAATAATCATGTTGTGTTTGGCTCAGTTAGTCTGTATTCACTGTCTCAATGTGCATCCTTGGTGCTTTAGTAACTTCCAGTAGAGCTTAGGTGGCTTTACTTGTGTATAAGGCTGAAGTGTGTGTGAGGCTGTGGAGACACATGTTACTCATTTAGTTTGCTTTTCATTAACTCCCCTCTGAGCTCTCTTGTTTATTCTGTCCCCGCTAAATTCTCATCTTTTTATCTTCCTTTGTCTTTTTTCGTTCCTTTTGAGTTTCCCTATAATTTTCGCCGTTTGTTTAGGCATCCTCGTTATAATTCCCGGATTGTCTTCTGAGTCGGATTACTTTCATGCGGACACGAAGTGGCTCTGACTTTGTGGAAATTCCCCTTATGATGGATGAATCACAACTCGAACAAATCTGCAATGGCCTTTAGTGGTTAAAGTTATCGTTTGATTGCCAAGCTTGAACTTCAAGTGTGAAACCTCAACTGACTGTTGACTAAGAAACTATTTTTTTTGTGCTTCACATTGCTTGACAATGAAAAGTGTCAGCGTCAGACACTCATGCGTGTAAATGTATTTTCTTGAGGTTTTCAAAAATTGTGCTCTTGTGAAAGTTTAACCTTCCCCATGTGAAAAGAAAATTCACATTTAAATTGAAATTCATATGTTGGATATTAATACTTTCATAGTGAAGTATGTGCTCTCACACTGTTCCACCTAATGCATCCGTGCAGTTTTAAAAACTACCCCAAACTGAAGTGAGTGGAGCCATGTTAGTATTTTGCAGGTGAAAAGTGGCGGCTGTCAGCATGATGCAGTACAGAACTGAAAAAAACAACCACAATTAAAAAAACAAACACCTCTTTCACACTGTCAAACAAAACAGAACATGTTAAAAATATAATCACATAAAAAGGGTGCTAAAGTTGGCTCACAAAGTGCTGCTTATCTAAACCAGTTTGTCAGGAATTTGTTAATACTCTGCTTTGATTGACAGTAAGCCTTTTTATAAATTGTTTTGTTGTCTTATGTCATTGTGACTGTGACATAGTTTCCACTGTGGACCAATGTTGATTATTGTCTAGCTTTAAATGAGTTATTAGTCATTCTCTCACTGTCTTGCTTTTTCTACCAACCTCCATTCTAGGGTCAGACGGTATCTCTGCAAGCTGTTCCCAAGTTAGAAGAAGCCCTTTACCAGTACAAGCCCCTCCAAATTGAAACCTTTGGACCGCCGGTTCCAGAACTGGAGCAGCTGGGAAGATTGGGGTAACAGTTTTATACACACACAAACCATTTTCATTTCCTTAAATAGCAGCCAGTTTTAAAAGAAAATATGAAATTATGCACAAGTAGAAAGTCTGTCAGTCAGAATGGGTGTTAAATATTGAGGTTCATTCATTCCACAATGACAACAATTTGAAGTATTAATTTGCTATTCAGTCATACACATCACTGCTTTGGTGAAGAAGGCTAGGACACATTTCTGATTATCGTCCGATTAACGGCGAGTCTGAAAGCAAATTAGCGAAGGAGAGCATCCCACAAGCCGCCACAGTGCCTCTGCAGGAGCGTCCATTAACACACACAGGAAGTGCTCCCCCCCACCTCGCGACAGCCCCCTTTGGGCCAATCAATCCACGACGCCACTGGTCCAGTCCTCACCAAATGCAAGTCATTCATCAGTCAGCCCCAGCGCCCGGCCGTCTGCACTGCAACGGGCTGCTACTAAAACCCTCCCACATAGTGAGAGCGGCCTGTTTTTATTGGGCGAGAGCATCAAAACATTTGGGGGAGGATGCGGGCCATCTTCAATACTGCTTTACCCTGACTGTAAGCTTCATTTGACTGAGATATGCATCTTATTGTATTTTTGTTGTCCTTCAAGTTTATCATGAACTTCAACTTGTGGAATTGCCGGGAAAGACAATTATTTAATTAAGCTGAAACATGCTTTACGAGAGAGTTGAAAAAGAATAGCTGTTACATGTTTATTGTTACATTGTGTATTCAGTGAAATGCTGAGGCCATGCTTCCTTCAGTGAAGTTAATCAATATGTAGATGGAACATATAGCATAGTTTAGATCAGGGATGGGTAACAGTGTACATACACTGGGTGGGGTCACATTCACGGTGCAAGGGTCGAGTTCGCCAGTCGGCTAGCTGGCGAGCTCAGTAACAGGGCTAGGTTTCACTAGGTACGCTGGCGTGAGACCGGGGCTTTTCCCTGCCGGGCTTGGGGTTCCGGGGTACCGCCCGATCCCCCGGTGCTCCCTCCTCTCTTTGCCTCTCCAGTGTTCCGCCCTTTCACCCGGCTGGAGGTGGGGTGGGCGCGGTTGCCCTCTCTGCGCCGCTGATTGCAGACATCCCAAAAATGTAAAAATCGGGAGAGGAAAAGGACATCAGTGTTTGTCACATTGCAGTGACGATCATATACATTTTAAAATGCATGTACAAAAAAATAAATAAATACACTATCCTGACCCAACAACAAATGGTTTGAAGATAACAAAATAACCACATACGGTCATTTTTTTCCACAGTGTAAAAGGCCCCCATGAATAAAAATTAACATTCAAGGATGGCACAAAAAATCTGAAAAGAAAGCAACATTTAGTGCAAGACCTCATTTTGTATATATATATTTTTTAAATATAAAAAAGTAAACTCACTTGACGTTTTAATTTTATTGAGGCACTATGTTTGTCCTGCATATTATTTAAAAATCCACAAATGATTATTAGGCTTTCTTAGGTTATCATATATGGAAATATGAAACTCGGTATAAACACAACTGAGATATGCCTGTCATCTAGTGGTGAATGGCGATATTACAACATAAAACTACAGTTGACCCCTATGTATTTGCAACTCAGCGCCCGCAGATTCGTTTTTTTTTTGTTGTTTTTTTTTCCCCAATATTTTATTCAGATTTTGAATTTTTCTCAGTATTTCCATGATTTTTTGACATTATCGGTTGTTTTTTGTGGGCAACAAATTTTGCATGCTTATCAGGGTTTTTTGAAGAATTTTTGGGGTTTAGAATTTTTCTTTTTTTTTCTTTTTTGGAAATGTAATCAAAGGGCCACTCAATCTGAGGTGCAAGTTACCCATCCCTGTCTTAGATGGTGTGCTTATGTCTATGTGTCAGTCCAGGTGGACCAATGCTAGAAAGGCCGCAGACATATAAATGTCCTGAGTGTAGAACTCCAGCAATGACACAGGCTGGCCCGGTCAGATGAACCACAACTCCAAAAATGCAATATGCCGTCAAGTGAAAAGCAAGGAAATAGTGCTGACACTTTGGCGCAGTATGCATATTCTGCTACGTTTGAATTTTTGTGCGTGCTTGCTCAGATATACATTGATGGTCGAAGCTTGCACATGCACACAGCCAGTGTTCCTCCAACCTGGTATACTCATCGAGTCACCCCTGTTATTGCACTCCCAGCATTTTGGCTATAATGGAACGGGTGTGCTGTGTGGTAAATATTCACATACGCGTGTGCGTGTGTGCGGGAGAGAATGCAGACAGGGTTGAAGGGGTGAAAAGTGAGTCCCCTGTGTGGAGTGTTGGACGCCAGCTCCAGTCCTGTGACCTGTGAAGGGAAATATGTTTGAGAGTGGATGTGCCTCAGTGTGGATGAGCTGGAAGAGCTGCGAGGCAGCAGGTACTTATTTTAAAACTTGGCTGTTTGTCTTGGTCAAGGCCCGCAAGTGACAGCAGCACCAGTGGTGATTTGTCTTGGATGCAGCCGTCAAGGGAGACTGGAGTACATACACGGACACGCACACACCCTCCCTGGTGGCTTCACTGCCTCCAGACGTGGACTCGTGCACTGATATCTAGTCATCACGTGGCTAACTGGGGCGCTACTTCTCATTCCAGACAGATGACATCTTCAGACATCCAAAAGTGTCTTCTCAACTTCTCTTTCCACATTCGCATATTTCATTAAGGACACTTTTACAGTCTAAGACAGGGGTCAGCAGCTTTTACTCTTTAAAAAAAAAAAAAGCAATTTTCATCCAAATAAATGCCAAATTTCGAGCCGCAAAACATTTGAACATTATCATGAACGAAACAGTCAGTCTAATGTACTGAGAGGCCCAAGAGCTAATTAGAGCTACATCGTAACACAAAATATGCAGCATCCATTACTTTCATATTCATATTTCTAACCTTTGTCTTACGTTTTTAGATATTTATTTATTTTTGTTATTATTATTATTATTATTTATTTATTTTTTGTAATTGTTCATACTTTCTAACTTTCTGTCAAATTTCTGACACATTTTGGGTAATTTTATGGTCATATTATGCCTCAGCCTTTTTTTTTTTTGGAAATGTTATCATGGGTTCTATCGCTATTTATGACTTTTTTTTTTTCTGCCTTGTTTGCTAGCAATTTTCTAATATTTTGTTGGACATTTATAGTATTTTTGGGGATTACTTATTTGTTTTTTGGGCATTTTTATGGTTACTCCTGGACTCAAACCCGAGTCCTCAGAACTGGGAGGCGGACGTGCTAACCACACAATCACCGTGCCACCATAAATGTTAAGTGTAAACATTTTTTTTTTTTCAGCTTACAAACTGAAAAGCTCTTCACTGAGCAGCAAGTTCACATAACTTGGAAAAGTGCAAATAATTTATTAAAATCAAAAGTACAAATATTCTTACAGGTGCATGTGCACATTATAAATCAATCTATATAAAAGAAATTGCCAATGCTATCATGGCCAAAATCATTGCCATAATTACTGCTCCATTTCCGACTTAAAATCATCATCACTTGATCTCTCTGAAAAACATACTTTTGTACAAGTACTGTGTTCATTCATTTGAACTGATGGCAATTTGATGTTCCCACTTGACTGACCATTTGAACTTTTATCTTATGCGGTAAGTGGTTTTGTGTGTTGTCTCGGGAAGACAGTCTGTTCTTTGCGACGGCGTTGTCAACAGTATAACCACTCTTGGAAACATGAATGGTGATGGTGGGAGGAGGCCGTCGGTCTCATGTAGACCATCTTATGTACAGCATTGAAGACCGTGAGAGAACACACTTTAATTTTTTAGTTTGAAGTTGCATGTGTAGATTGTCATCTGGGGTCTGACTTTGTTTTCCACAAGAACACTTTTTGAAAGCTCCGGCTGTGGAGGTGATGAAAGGCTGACTGAGATCTTGGACAAGGACAAATCATATGGGCTGGTGGGGGTAGGGAAAAGAGAAATTGGCTACAGAGCGTTGAAACATTTGCCTCAAACCTCAAGTGCTGACAATGAGGCCTCGCCAGAACAGTTGTTTGTGTTGGCTCTGAGCACCCTGAAATTACCCATCCTTCTCTGACAGAATTTGCTCAATGCACTTGCCAAAAGACGGCATGTATAATATTTAGAGGTTTCGCCTCCTCCCCTCGACTTTGCCTTGCTTTTGCATAATTAGTGGAAAAAGTGAGTTTTCTGTTGGGAGTGCTTGTCAGGCATCTGCCGCTTGTTTCGAGGTGATGCCGAGCAGCTGAACGAACAGTGTTTAGTCTGGGGCTCCTCTCCTGGGGATGCACCTCTCTACAGGAAGGAAGTGAACCGCGGTGCACGTTCGCACACCAAAACAGGCGAGTCAGAGAGGGTTAAACTGAGATGAGCCTTGTTACAAGCATCACGGTACCTGGATGATTGAGTTGGTCCATTTGTCCTCTGGAACCAGATTTAGCAGACAGTTCCGTGCAAAAACAAATGGGACTGATTTTAGGGATTTAATTTCAACCATGCATAAAATTAACGATCAATTAATCAGTTGTCAGGGTCCGACCAATATTGTGAGGCAGTGATTAATAATATTTCTGCCCACCTATAATTCATTAACAGCTGCAACGGAACGGAAGTATCCATGCATTTCCATCGATTACCCTGCATGTCGGACGGGAGACAAAAATACTCAGGTTAGCTTAGCGCTAGATAGCAGCTGGTGTGACGTAAGCAGGTGGATTTAAAATTGGTTGAAAAGTACACCCAAGTTCTGCCGTTGGCCAGTGTACGGCGAAGGATCCTAGAGGTAAAAGTTATTTTAAATTGAAAAGGAAAACCTTCTCGTAGGTTGACGCGGCTCCGTTAGCGTGTCGGTGTACAGTTTTCAAAAAAGTGAATTTGAGGGTTGATTAAAGCACTTTGGATATAATATAGTGCGTTGAGAATGAGATAAGATAAAGTGCTACACACTGAACAAAAATTTTCAACACTTTTTTGCTGTTTTTGCTCCAAAGAAATTTTAATGTTTTTATGTGCATGTAGAAAAAGTTTAAGATCTTTGAGGAAGCATAAACAAAAGTGTTGCGTTTATATTTTTGATCAGTGATAAGTGAACTTCATTAACCATTTTGATCAAATTAGCTTTTTAATTTTTTGGACTATCACATTTTTCGGCAAAAGTAGAATTATTAACCCATTTGAGTTAATTCAAACAGGTTAACCGCTGGTTAAACAGTGTACAAATAACAAACACTGATTTTGGGTGCGAGTCCGAGCTCAGCTATTTACGCATTTACTAGATTACACACTGAGGAGTCTTCACGTGTCCTTTCTTTACTGTGTAGGGCAGCTGCACCCTCTGCCCCATTTTAGCAAGTGAGCGTGACTGGCATATACCTATTTTTTGTTGGGCCATACTCGGCACCCGTCTGCCTAGCAACAAATGGCCATGCATGCGCAAGGAAAAAAGATTCAAGCAGTTTGATTGGTCCACATTGCCTGCCAGCCAAAATGTTTGTGTTTGAGTGATGGATTTGCTGTGTTTAGTGCATCCTTGAAAATAGGAAAGAAAAAAATGCGCACGTCAGACCGGAAGAGTGAGATCAGTGTTGTTTTCAGAGTGTAGCCTATCTAAGTGGTCAATGTCCCATCAAACGTCACTGTTCCGGTTTTATTTTCATGCATAAAGCATAAATCACTTGCACGCACATAGACTAGCAATGTTTTAACATGTGCTTAAAGGACGGCAACTCACTGCTCTGGTTGTGAGCCAGGGGTTAATGGGTCTCTGAGTGATACTCTCCTCCCGCATGTGCTCTTTAGCTTCAGCGTCCCCGACGATGTCTGTGTGTTTATGTGATATGCAAGTGTGCACGTGTTAATATTGGGAGGGAGTAGTCCAGAATGTTGCCTCAATTCCGGGCGGACAGCTTTTCAGGCACCATGGATGTGGCATTTGGTGTTAGCATTACCTAGGGCTGGGTATTGCTAACAATGTCACGATAGAATGCGTATCACATACTTTTTTATGAAAACAGTTAAATGTTCACCCAAATGTTAGTTTTATTATGCTGGATGGCAAAAATGTTTTCTCCTTTTAATGCTAGCAGCACTTCCGGTTTACAGCGTCATGCATTGTGCGTTTGTGCGTAACGATACGTGTATTGTAAAGAGCATTCCCTCTAAAAGCCGTTTTTAAGGGAATGAATCTCTTTCTACTTTTGGTAAATATCTCAGTGATATTTCCCTTTCTTTGCGTCTCCTATCTCACTCTTGATGGAAAAAGAAAAACAACATGGCTATGTTGTTTTTCCATCAAAATGCAGAATAATTTCTAAAATCGGACATGAATGACTTCCTCGTGTATCTCGCATTCTCTGATCTCTGCTGGGTGTTCATCCATCTGATGTGCCTGATGGAGCTGCTGGCGGGGATGAAGTGATCGGGGAGGGCCTTGTGGGGGTCATGGGTCGCTGACAGTAGTGGACGTGAGGGTGCTGAGAGTGACAGGACCAGAGTGATGGCACCTTGGAGAGACTGCGAGCCTCTCCCAGTCACACTCTCTCGCACAAGCACAGCTTTGATGCTGAAGTTATGAGCCAGGAGGCTGCGGCGCCAGTTTGAATGACCTCAAGTGAACTCCCTCAAGAGCAGTCGTCTTTGATCTACTTTTACTATAATTTAAAAGACTCAGATTTTGTACTCATTGGGCCAATAAAAATAGTCAGCGTTGTTGCCAGAACAACTATTTATGAGAAACTGGTTTGTTTGGTTCTTGCATAACAAAAGGGCTTTTCCCCTCAAATACGTGAAGACCTAAAGTTGAACTTGGTTGCTAAGATATGTGATATGTCCTCCACTCTCAGTACACGTGCTGCTTTCTTATGTTACAAGACAGCAATCATTTAAGTGCTCTCATCTAAAAACCTGGCTTGGCTCTCGCAGTGGTCACAGATTTTCAGTTTGCATAGCCAAAAGAGATGGCAGACGCTGTCAAACAATAGGCTGGAGGGGAAGCAATTTGACTTGCAAAGTCGTTCATGTCAACCCGTGACTTCAGCCCAGGTAAAATTCTCAGCCTCTGTCGTCCTGTACGTGCGGACTTTCCTCGTTACTAACCAGATCAAAAACAATATGGAGTGCAGCCATCGTCCAATTGTACACCCGCCCCCACCCAGGCCATTATCCCGTCTGTCTCAGTAAACAGACCATTAACAGACAGCGCCGGTGGAGGCCAAATCACTATTGTTTCCCTCCCATAGATCTGTGCAAATATTGATCCTCTGGAAGTACCAGCCCAAATAAGTGTACAGGCAGGTTGAGAAGCCTTTTTACTTGTCTGCGAGTCATTTCGGAAAAGTAGCAAGCATTGCACAAGTGACAAATACATTTCTGGTCTATCTGCAACAACACCACTTTGAGTGTTGTTTTTCCCCTCTGTGGGCTATTCGCCAGACAACCTAGCAGTCTCCCTCTGCGATGAAGCCAGCCAATTCAAGCCATTTCCAGCATGAAGGGAACTCCAGGTTTATTGGCGCCGCAGCTTCAGTGCAAGCAAGGCCAATACTCGGCAGAGGTGATGTCTCGTGACTATTTTGAAGCACAATGATATTTGTGGAGGTTGGCGAAAGCAGCTGCCCACTGGAAGGTCACGTGCTTTGGACTCACAGTTTGACTGTGCTCGTAACAAATGCGCATGTAGAATGTGGGTTTATAAACTCGACACAACTCTCCCCTGCCGGTGATGTACGGAGTCTTAGTGGGCACATTTTCCCCTCTTAAGAGCTTCAGAAAGAAAACAAACGTGTAATGTGGAGCCTACCACACATACCTAAAGGAAGGAAGTGCATCATCTTTATGATTTATGCATTTTGAGCCTCCTTGTTATTTTGGTCTTTTTGCCTCAACTACAACCCTATCTTTCTTCTCTTTCTTGTCTTACTGAAATCCACCTTGCCTGCCCCACAGTCCTCCAGGTGATTTGTAATTGATACCGCCCCCCCTCCTGGGAAAACTCTATTCTTCCTCTGTGTATAGGTGCTCTATTCCCAGAATGTTACGTCTAGCTGTCAAGGTACCTTTGCCGGTGTATATGTGAGCGCCTCAGGCTAGCAGCCATTCCCAGAACAGCATATGTCCCTCCATTGTTTACAGCTGCATTTGGTTAGCGACGACACTGATGTCATGTCATTCTTCTCCCTCCACAGTCCACTGGGCGCCCTCCCTGCCCCCTTTAGGCTTTTCAGGGTGGCGCAGGGTTATCAAGTGGCAACTCTGGAGAGGAAAGAAAGACGTGCTGTGGATCAAGTAGCACGCAGGGTGTGTGATGTCCCTCCAAGTATAAAGCCCGTCCTAGTTAGCCAGCCTCTACTGACCCCATCAGGCTCGAATGAGGACTTGCAGGACCAAGAGAGTGCCGTGGATGAGCAGTGACAGGTGGCAGCTTGGTCAGGAAGTGAAGCATGCAAAACAATCGGCCTTTATCATAGGCGGAGTCTGTAAGAGACGACAATAGTGCTTAACCATTATCATTAAAGCTTCTGACTTGAGGGCAACTTCCAGATTCTCACTCACCCTCCATGTATAAGGCGGGTGTCAATTTCAAGTATCAAGCAGGGCATCTGTTAACACTCTAAACATGTTGCTCTTAACTAAGTCTTAGTGATAGCTTCCGCCACTTCTCCTTCAGGGATGCAGCCTCAGTCTGTCAGTGGCGATGATAAGACACTTGATCATGGATAAGAGGTGATGTAACCGCAAGTTGGGCTAATCTGGCGGACAGTGGGTATGCTAATAGCTGAGGGTCCTTCTCACACGCCGCCGCATCCCAGAGGAAGCCGGATTCAATGGAGAAGAGGATGGCCTTTGACCCACAGCGCTGACAGGCTGCTGTTGACAGATATAGTATACCTGTGAGAGTGTTTGCCTTCTCTGCAGGGGGTATCTGGGCAATTCCTATAATGTGCTCTGCTGGATTTGCCGTATGTCTCGAAAAGAAACAACTTCGCCCTTAGACAAACACCAATTGTGTAACCGCTGCACACCGCTTGTAGTCACAATGTGCTCAGTGTGCTGCGTCTTCCACACGGGTACATTTTCTCTGGGGGTAGAGTGGTGTGAAGGAGGGGCAGATGGGGCAACCGTGCTGTGAGTGAAACCGGAGCTGCCAGTGGAATGCAGGGAGGGGGTGTTTTTGGAGAGTAGGGTTTGGCGGGGGTAGACTAAAGGGGTAGGATGGGTGATTAGGGGGTGACAGCTGAGTGCTGACCCCTCTATACTGACAAATCATCTGGCAGGTGTGTGGCTCTGCGCAATCCCACCCCCCTCCCCTTCTTTGGCCCTCATCGCTCCCAGGCCAGGAATCCTCAACCGCAGTCGGAGCTGTGCGCTAAAGGAAGACTTCCGGGCACCATTGCTGCCACCCAGCTCAGCTCCGTGTCCAGTATTTGTCAGCTGTGCTCATTTGTGCACACGTCAATCCGCTAGTCTGAAATAAACATCTCAAATTTGTAGGAGCTGGACTCGCTCCTAAAATCCTGATTTGCTAATTGTGCCGACGTCGGTGAACGAATGCTGATTTGATTCGTTATGTCGTATTTCCATGGGGGAAAAAATCCCAGAAAATAAATAGAATTTGAACGTAATAGTAAATGGAGAAGACTTGTATAGTGCTTTAGCTGCACCATATGGTGTCTAAAGCCCGATGTTCAAAAACTATTCTTGACAATAATATGTTCTATATGCAGTCCTAGTAGTCGAAATACGGTATTCTGGTTAATAGATCAGCTTCAGAAAACAGGTGAGCTGTGATTGGTTGTTGCCTAAGCCCTGCGTAAGTGTGATGTCATCTTCAGCGCGACAGCAAGTGGCAAAATGGCCGCCCCCTGAGATGGATAAACACGGCAGGATTTTGCTGCATAACTCATATTCCACAAATGGAATATTAATCAGAATGTCATGCTAATGAGGATTGAGGTCACATATAACATAATATTGTCAAGAAATGTTTACGGTTGACTTAAATTCGAGATCATAGATATATTGGCTATGGAGCAAGTCTCATGTCTGGCTCCAATAATTTAATTAGGACTCACTGAATTCTTTTGCAATTTTGATGTGGATTGGTTTGTTACAAACATCAGACATTCAGCTATGATACGAGCCACGTGTCATTTTATAATCGGGGCTTTAACAAAGAGACCATCGCGGGACTCCGCCACTCAGAAGGCTCTATGTATTGATATCTATGCTAACAGCTGCTTGCCTGAAATGTACGTGTTTTGCTTCTTTTGGTTATGAATCATGCTTGATGATGAGGCGAAGCAAACAAAAACACGTCTGATCCTTTGTAATCAAAATAAGAGGCGACCATGGACCAGTGAGGGAGTTGCAAAAGCCAACAGGTGCTCAAGCTGAGGTCTCGTCTCAGGTCACCGCTAAAACTTGAAAGGGCATCACTTGAACTTCATTCATACTGCCAACTGGCTCACAATCACAAAACGCGAACGTGCTTCAAAGCAAACAGGAATGTTGTCATGTGTAACAGGCGGCAGCCAAACAAACAGCGTTTTGACAATGAGGGTTTTGTTGGAAGCGGCTTTGATTGCGTCGTCGTCTGCGTGCGTCTGCTCTGTGGTTTGCGTGTTGATTAAGTGTCTGCCTGCTGAAATAACCAGCGCAGCATATTACATATGGGCTGCCTCTTTTCTTTTCCATCAACGTCTTCATCCAATTCCAGTCAATATGAAGAGTCTAGACAAACTCTTTGACTGAAGAACCGAAGCCACCTTAGTTCCACGACGTTATGGGTTGAAATCTAACGAGGACGCGCACATTCTTAGTTGGAAATGACGCTGAACCCGCTGGAACACACCACCACTTTTCTTTTCATTTGAAATGAAGGATGTGACTTTGTGGTGTGTTAAAGGCAGTGGGAATAAAGACGTTTTACAGGGAAATTTCTGACTGTCATTAGTGATAGCAGTCTCAGGTGGCTCGGACTCCAAATCTTAAGTGGAAAAAACAGCCATTGAAATAATGTCAAAGTAGCATATTATATTTAGTGTTATTTTATTGTGGATACGTGCTTTAAAATGGGAAATAAACCCAAAACATTTTTTGACAATAATATGCTCAATACAGCCCAACTGGTATAAATATGGTATTCTGGTTAATATTGCGTGAGTGGAATATGAATTAAGTAGCCAAATCCAGCCGTTTGTATCCATCTCAGCAGGCGGCCATTTTGCCACTTGCTGTCGATTGAAGATGACGTCACAGTTGCTCAGAGCTCTGGTCACGACCAATCACACTGCCTGAGCAACTGTGATGTCATTTTCAGTCCACAGCTCAGCTTAAAAAAATAAAATAAAATAGGTGAGCTGTGATTGGTTATTACCTGAGCAACTGTGATGTCATCTTCAGGCGACAGCAAGTGGCAAAATGGCCGCCCCCTGAGATGGATTAAAATGGCTAGATTTTGCTTCGTAACTCTTATTCCACAAATGTAATATTAATCAGAATGTCATGTTTAGACTAGTGAGGTAACATATAACATATTGTCAAGAAATGTTAAAGGTTGACTTCCCCTTTAAATGACTCCTTTTTTTTTATTGCTAAATAGATTGAGTGGGGAAAAAAAACCTGGCACAGATCTTCTTCCTGTCAATGCACATGCAAGTGGGAAAACCCCAGCGTGTTTTGTGGTTTTGATTGCAGTGTGACGCGCACACTGTCCCACTGTGTCATTACGCTGTCTTCATCACCTGCACTCGGCCCGTCCCGCTCCCCCGAAGCGACATAATGGAGCAGTCCAAAGTGACCCATATTTACACAATAATATGAGGCTTTGAAAAGACTCATATCAAGTTGCAGCTAATGCTCCAGTGGGGCCGAGAGAGTGAAAGATGTTACGGAGCGAAACAGCTTGGGTTTCAGGGCCTTGTGAACAAAAGGCAAGTCCGGTCTTCAGGGAGGATTTTTTTGGGGGGGGTGGACCCGGGTGGGCACACACTTGAAAGTGTAGCTGTTGGTATTGTAGTTTGTAGCGTATGTTGTTGTTTCATTTTTATTGTGGGAATGCTGAAACATTCCCACATATGTTGTTGTGATTTTTATTCTCCACACTTTTTTCGCCTAACTCCTCCCACATAATACTTCCAATTTACATGTTCAAATATCAGCTAGCTTAAAAAATTAATGCCTCCCGGGCTATATATCGTCTGATTCCACATTACTTACAGTATTTGCACAGTTTAACATTTAATATCAACTTTTCCCCATTCATTGTCATAATTACCAGATGTCTGATACTGCTCGGTGGCACAGTTGGTAAAGCGTCTTGTCCAGTAATCAGGAGGTTCTAATTTCATAATTATCTCTCAATTTGCTTTCAGCATTCCCACGCAATTTCTCCAGAAATTGCACTTAGTCTAGTTTGGCATACAATCTTGTCATTTTAGTTTGACATGAAACAGTCCTTCATGTCACATCTGCCGGAATCCAGAGCAATCTGAAAGCAGAAATACCTCTGCCAAGGCTTCTTTTTTTTTTTTTTTTTTTTTTTTTTTTTTAATTATATTTGATTCATATACTGTAACGCCAAAACAGAAATGAATCACTCTCCTCACACAATCGAGAAACCAACTGAACATTGGCCCATCTTCAAAACTCGTCTTAAAAAAATAACTCATTGGTTTTGACTTGGCATGAGACTTGGTATTGTTTTAACTTTTAGTTTTGTGATGTTTGCTATTTTTGTTATTAATTTATTGTTTTAACTGTCTGGTTGATTTTCGCCCCATGTACAGCACTTAGTATGCAACGGTGGTTGTTTTAAAGTGCTCCATAAATAAAGCTGAGTTGTTTATTGTTAGTTAGCAAGCTACTTTATCCACATCTGTATGGGTTCTTCCTTGGGAACTGTTTGTGTACACGCACTTGGATGCCGTTGGAGCTCACTGGGCGACTTAATGGAGCAGAACTGAACTAACGTGAGGTGAGCAGAGGCCAATGGGGTTGGTTTAAGAGAAGAGGCTTTGTCATGATGATACCCAAAGGTGATTTTAACTCGTAGCCCCTTCCTCCACTTCCCAACCCTTCTCTCTGTCTCACACTCACATACACAGACTGCACACCCTCTTCTTCCTTTCTCCCCCCGCCGCCGCCGCCGCCGCCGCCTTCATGTTCTCTTTCTGCTCTCCTGCTCTCTCCTTAGGGGCAGGCCGGTATAAAGTTACACAGAGCTCTCAGCTTTCTTGGAAGGAATGACCACATGAGTAGCTTGGGGATTAGATTAGCAGGAAGAGCAGACTTAGCCAGGCTGTAAATAGCCCCACTTTTTTCACCATTAAAACGGCCCAGCACAATATAATCAATAGGCAGCACTCATCGGATGCAGGAAGCCATCTGAGAAGACCTCCCTCAAGTGCTCTGAAGGACAGACTACAGCAGCTCGCGGCTAATGAAGTTATTATTAATCACTGGCCCTCCTCTTTTGAACTTGTGTTGTTTCTCTAGTGGCCGATGAGTGGTCTTTCTTCGCGTTGGCTGCCCTCCGTCTCACTTTCCCGCGCACGGTCGCGGGCCTTGACAAGGTCGCGCCTCGTGACGTATGGCGAAATATTTGCGAGGACACTTCAGCGGGCTTCTGCGCTGACATCAACGTATGATCTATTCGCCGTGTACTTCCTCACACATGCACACTTGCATCACACAGGTGTTGGATTACTGTGTGAAGCAGTTTGAATGGCCGTCTGTGCTCTTGATTCCCGACTCACTTTGAAGTCTCCGGCACTCGCAGGAGCAGAGGACATGCAGAAACTCACTTCTATGAGGCCTTTAGGTGTGTTTGTTTCACTTGAATCGAGGCACCATGTCGTCATAGATGCTATGTACACAATATCTCTTTTTAAGACAGTGTATGAATCATTTTGGACCACAAACTGACAAACAGGGTTGTTTTTTAGCTGTAAATTACACAGGGTTGTGGTAAAAAATATTTATTCATATATATATATATATATATATATATTATTATTAGAACAAAATAAAATATTTTATTATTATTATCGAATAACAGAACATATTGCCATCTTTTTCCACATTCTTGTCTATTCCCAGCAAAAATATACCGTTCGGCTATGCATAATTTTAGGTTTAACTGTAGTTATGGTTACTGAACTGCTGAAAATATGCACAAACAAGCTGCACAAAATATTAATGTTAACATACATCTCAAGTCAAACTGCAGTTCTAAAAGTACCAACACGAATCTAGGCGAATTGATACATAAACAATATCTGTGAATGTTTTTCTGTTTTAAAAGTGCTTTTCTGGCAGTTTACATGACCACAATCGGCTTTATTGGCTAAGCGTGTAAAAGCATACAAGGAATTTATATCTGCCATCCATGCTAGTATTACAGCAACAACTGTCTATTGCAAAAAAAAAATAAAATATTAGGGCAGATGATAACTGTCTGAAAATACACAAAAATGTAAAATAACGGGTAGACCACAGCGTTGTAATTTTTTATTGGGTGCAAGTGTACATTTAGTGATATAATTTATACCGGCATACAGTGTTTATCAAATTTAATTAATAGAGCACCAAAAATACTCTCACCATTTTTGCCAAAAATAATTAGTATACAATTATAATTAATAAAACAAAAAATATAAAATAAATACATTTAAAAAATAATAATTTTATACCCTTTTTTTTTTTTTTTTTCCCTGTCCGGTCGGAAATGAGAAAAGATGAGAATTTGTCTTAATCAAGAACCAATGTTAATTTTTTATTTTTTTTGTAAATCAGATAATTATTTCAGCATTTAAAATACAATCAATTTTGGTCAAAGAATTTCTACATGTATATTAAGCGTCACATTGTTTCCATGGTAACCTGCAATTTATGTTTTTTTTTTTGTTTTTTTTTATGGGGTGTGCAACCTAAACATACACACGCCCTCATTGATGACGTGCTCTAATACAATACAGTGATTTCCAAGGTTGCCACAAGCAATGATCCAATTTCACTTAATTGGCATGAAAATCATTTACAATGTCTTATTGTCCATCTCGTTGCTCGTGACGTATAATGACATGCACAAAAATTAAATGCTCTTCCACTCGATGGCAGATGATACATTCAACCTTTTATCATTGTTTTTCAGTCTGCTGTATCATTTTGTGTGTCCTGAAATTTTTCTAAACCCTGCTCTCATATATGTTACTTTCAAAGAACAAACAGCCATTTTAAAACTACCCTCTTGGGAATGTACCTTTTTTTTTTTTTTTTTTTTTTTTTTGTAGCTCTGTCTCTACAAGACAAGTGAGCTGATGGCGAGCACGTCGTGTGAACTTTTTTTTGAATGACTGTGTGAAAACAAACAGTGACTTTGAGCGTCGCTTTAAACCTGAGAGACTCTGGCAGGACACATCTGTAAGCACTTAAAATAAAAGGGAGACACCTTCTAATACTTTAATAGCGCCGTGTTGCCGAGGCTTTCGGGGCACGAGGTGTTCCCAGTGTTAACGTACACTTACGTGCGTCCGCATGCATCTCATCAGAGCGGCAAGACGGGCCAGAGAAAATAAGCCCAAGTGTGGATTTAATGACGGATAAACTTACGCTCAAGTTTCTCCGCTCTTGAAAAGCGGCGCTCGAGCTGTCAGACGGCGTTATTTACAAAATAGCTTCCATGACGTCACTGACGAGGGGACGGGGGCTTTCTGTGTGTTTACAGATACTTGAACCACGTGCGGGCCTCCCTGCCTCAGGACTCGGCCGGAGGATACAGCTCGGCTTTGGCGTGTCATCGAGCCATCCAGGATGCGTTCAGTGGCCTCTTTCCCCGTATTGGCTGACCTCAAACACGATGACACAACTTTACGGACTATAAATACATCACTGAAGGGAACAAACACCTGTTGTGGTGGTCAATGAGATGTAAAATATATTTTTTATTTTGATGTGTTATTTTCATAAGAACAGTAAATAAATCAGAATTCAGTCTGTCAGCAGAGCAATTTATTTAAAAAGGAAAAATCTCAAGGAAGCTCTGGATTCTAAAAACTTAAAGCTTGTCTCACGTTCAACTTATTTTAGTAGTTAAGCAGGCCACAGCGTACCTGAAAAATCAAATGACTTCCAATAGATCTCTATTCACAATTCTAAAAGATAATACTCAGTTTTGATTGATGTCACAGTCTTCAGTTTTTCTCATTTCAATATGCAAATGAAGTGTCTGATAACAGAAAAAAAGAAACTATTATAAAATATTTCCTTTGACTCTTACATTGACATCAAGATGTGATTCAAAGGGATACTTGACTCATTTAACCATTTTCAGCAGTAAAAATATATTTGGTCTATAATTAATAAAAAAACGTAATTATTTTTCATGTAAAAATTATTTTAAAAACACACTTTGCCATTTGCTATCGACTGAAAATGACATCACAGGTGCTCTGGAAACAACCAATAACGGCTTACCTGTTGTCTATGTTTGGTCATGTGACTTTAGCAAACCGAGCCATGATTGGTCATTACCCGTTTCCTGAGCACGCGCGATGTCATCTTCAGTCGACAGCAAGTGGCAAAATGTGTTTTTAAAGCTATTAATTTTACATGAAAAATAATGAAGTTACCACATTAATTACAGACAAAATATTATCTGCTCTAAAATAGTTAAATGAGTCAAGTATCATTTCATGATTAATCGGCCGTCTCACACTTCTGCCGCTTGGGGGTTGGTTCCTCTGAAGATCCTGCGGATAATTGGAGGGGGGGAAAAAAAGTCATTATAATGTAAGTAATATACATATCTGGGATTCAGACTAAATGTAAAAATAACTTTAAGGGGAAATTAACTCAAAGTTCTATACATCCCCACTAGTTAACAGCAAATACATGTTTTTATCTCGGGGCGGCCATTTTGCCACTTGCTGTCGACTGAAAATGACATCACGGTTGCTCAGAGCTCAGGTACCGACCAATCACACCGCCTGAGCAACTGTGATGTCATTTTCAGTCGACAGCAAGTGGCAAAAGGGCCACCTCTTGAGATTTATTTAAAAAAGATGGATTTCCACAAATGCAATATTAACCAGGTGTTGTGTTTGGACTAATGGGGCTGCAAATAACATTGTTAAAAAATTAATAAAAATGGGGGGTTGCCCTCCCTTAAAATTGTTCTTTTCACACATAGTCTGAATTCCAGAATGCTGCATTTTTTTTGTCAACCAATTCTTGCCTGTTTGTTCTTCATGCTGGCTGAAGAGGACTTCTTGAGGAATTGTGAAGCTTATACATAACATATCTTTGTTGGGTGCCACGTTACGGACAAAATGCACAGAGCAGCAGCCTTCCAAAGGGAAGCCCAGCGCGAGAGACGCCCTCTCCACCATGTCCCTCTCTGGGTTGTCGTCTTTCGAGAAGCCGTAGCAGTGCACTGTGGGGAGGTTGTTTTCGCATGGAGGCTCCGCCTGCAGGAGACCCCTGAAAGCATCCAGGAACTCCAAAGCCAAAGCGGGCAGGTTCATTACCACGTGCACGTGACCTTTTCCCTCAAACAGCGCGGGAAGCTCTCGCTTGAGCGGCCCTCGGACGAACTCTCGGCCGTCCAGGTTGAAGGTTTTCACTTTGCCTTCTACCTTGTTCACTTTGCTGTTGTGTTGCAGCCACCTGTACGACTCCGGGTTGAGGTCGTTGGCGAACACGGCGGCGCCCGCGCGGGCCGCCGGGATGGCGAAGGGTCCCACGCCGGCGAACACGTCAAACAGGGTGTCCCCGCGCTTGACGAGGTTCACCACGCGCTGGTGTTCCGTGCTCAGTCTCGGGTTCCAGTACACGCGAGAGAAGTCAAACTCGTACGTCACCCCGTTTTCTTTCACCTGGGAAACACGAAGAGGAGCTGAATAAAAAGCATTTATTTTATTTTATTTTTTTTTTGTGGAAATAACATTTTAAGGTACAGATTTCATTGTACACACGCTCAATCTTACATAGTAGCCTATTTTTCTTGTCGATAGATTTTGAACCAACCTTAGAGATTCTGGCT
The DNA here is from genome assembly GCF_051991245.1 of Festucalex cinctus. Taxonomy (NCBI): domain Eukaryota; kingdom Metazoa; phylum Chordata; class Actinopteri; order Syngnathiformes; family Syngnathidae; genus Festucalex; species Festucalex cinctus. The sequence continues at coordinate 5,243,022 of NC_135422.1, forward strand.
GAACTTACTTTAGCGACCATGTTCTCCTCTCCAGCCAACACCTCCATCTTGAAGTTGCGATATGTTGAGTCTATATTATTTGTCTTATTGACCACGCACGTGACACCAGGGTTCTTGTCCATGATCACTTTGCCTACAATGGGAGGGGCAGAAAATGTAATGTCTCTTCTTTTTTTTTTCTCCACAGGTAATCACATGCATGCCATGTCATGTAATATTGCATTTTCCAAAGTACTGTTAATTTTTTAAATTGCAAAGTGTTGGTATTAAGTAAGGTAAATCCCCACTAAAAGTCAGAGGTATTCTCACCAATGAGGTTCCTATATGGGAGCTGGTGGTCCCTGAGGTTCATGTGCGCGATGTGTCCCACTCGGCTGAACGAAGACGTCACGTCCTGCCCCAGAGGCAGCACAGCCTCCAAAACCTCCTCACTCTTCAGGTTGTCGTAGGTCAATCTCAGCTCGTAGTGCTGCAGCTCCTCAGAGACGTCGAATGACCTCAACGCTTCCGCTTCAGCCTCACTGAAGGAACCCGACGAGGACACTATGTGAGGGTCCAACAGCACCAGCCTAAAGTCAGGACTCTCCTCTTGATCCTGCACCACTCTGGGTAACCCAGGGCGCTGGATGGTGGACTTTTTCAGGCTTTTCATCAATTTGTTGATAAACCGCGTGGGGACCCGTAAAGCCGGGACAGTGATTGTCTGTGCGAAGGCGTCTTTGTCAAGACAAGTCATACCGCGCACCTCCGGAGGTGCACGGTACAGTTTGGCTTCCATTTGGGGGTGCGGTGCAAAGTTAGCACGGGAGGATGCTGCAAAGCTGACACTTCGGAGCACACGGGAAACGTTCGTGTCGCTTCGTTTTTGAACTGATGAAAATACTATTTTTGGGAGCCTGTAACGACAAAGCACGCCTTCCCGTGAAAAACTAAAACGTTTAACGTAATAATTTATCGGTCAATGCCACGATAATTTACAATCGGCTCTTACCTCAACATCCTTCAGAAACAGGCATGCTTCCCCGACGACAACGTCATTCATGGTGGACCAGAGCTCTCGCGTGATTGGTCGACAGAGACCAAAACGTGTGTTTGGTTGGTCAATAGTAGTAATGACGTCAAATCTGCGACGGAAATAACAAGCACGTGACTGCCGTGACTGAAAACAACAACAAGCCAATAAGAAGAGACGGGCGTAAAAGTTAGAATGTGACCAAGAATTCTGTCAGTCATTTCGCCGAAGACCTTGTGACACTTTAAGGTAGTTCATCGTGTTCTTTTTTTTGTATCGAAGAAAATGAGTATTAACAGCAATGGAAACGCGGACTTGTACAGCCAACCTGCACGCAGAGACACAGAGGGGACCGAAACAACACCTTTGCTGTCTAATGTAAGTGGGGAAAAAAATAACAGTAAATGTATAAGTTTGCTTTGTCCACCTCAGTAGAGTTAAATCATTACAACAAAACAGATTTCTTTTTTCTATTTCTTTTAAAATACGAGTGCACGTTTGACTCATTTTAAGGTACATGTTGTTTTGCAACAAAATGAAATCCATGATGTTTGGAACTTCTAACCAGCTCCAAATTAAGTTAATCGTTTTATGGCATATTTAGCTTTTAACAATTCCAGAACTTTGTGACAGAAGACTATTTAACAGTTGCGCTGTTGTGGTAAATGTATATTATATTTATGTTGTTTGTTTGTTTGTTTGTTTGTTTGTTTTTGGGGACAAATCTGGCTTAAATTTGTGAACAATACAAACCATAACATCCTTAGAATTTGACCTCATTTCATCAAACCAATATTAAATTAGTTTAAAGTTAAATGATGATTTTATTTTACCATGGGACACAAAATACAAACTTATCTGACCCTGTGTTAAAATGTAATTGCCCCATGAACCCAAGAGCGAGTTGTGACCCCTTTTAGAAGCAATCACTGAAATAAAACGTTTGAGATAATTGGTGATGAGTCTTTCACACTGCTGTGGAGGAGGAACTTTGGACCACTCTTCTTTGCAGAAGTGTTTACCTGCCATATCAGAGGGTTTCTAGCATGAACTTAAGTTCACACCACAGCATCTCAATAAGATTAAAATCAGACTTTTACTTGGCCACTCCAAAACCTTAATTTTGTTCTTTTTGAACCATTCCGAGGTGGACTCTTTGATGTGTTTAGGATCATTGTCCTGCTGCATGATCCAGGAGTGCTTGAGTTTGAGGGCAGAACTGATGGCCGGACGTTCTTATTCTGGTAAACAGCAGAATAAATTTATCTGTCAATCACAGCAAGTTGTCCAGGTCTTGAAGACGCAAAGCAGCCCCAGACCATCACACTGCCACCATGCTTACTTTTTCCACATAGGGTCAGATTGGTTTGTATCTGGTTCAGTTTTAAAGTCTCAGATGAGCAACGAAATGACATATGTAGGGAGTGCAATAGACAAAGTTAAAGAGGGGGGGAAATGTTTGAGTTGAGTGTTTCTTGTGCAACTGGTTGAGACTGTTAAGATCAACGGATTTGTCAGTAAGGAGCATATCGGTCATTTGATTTCAATAAGCCAATTGTAGTTATCAAACTAAAAAAAAATGTTTGTTGCACTTTCCTCATGAATCGATCTCAGAAAAGGATTTTCCTATTTTATTTAAAATCATTTTTTTTTTATTTAACATTTTTATTTAACTGTGCACCTTACCTTTAATTTTTTATAAAGTACTCCTCATAGAGCATTTATGTATGCGTTATTTTAATGACTGAAGATTTTTTCATATGACAACAGAAGGAACCGGTTTATTATTTATTCATTTTATTTTGCCACTGTTCACTTAAGCTGGTTTCAGTAAAATTACTTGTGATATGTCATATTTGTGTTGACTGAACATTTGCTCTCACTTTGCGGAAAACAAATATATCTCGATATATTTATCCAAAATATATTGTGTTATGACTTTTGGTTCATATCACGTCGCCCTAAGTTGAGCGTTAATGGTTTAGGCATATGCACATTTATGTTTTTCTGCTTAACTCATTTGCTCCCAATAACATATAAATACGTTTTTTTAATGTCTTAAGTGTCCCAAGGACGTATTTATACGTTTTTTGTTTTTTTTTTGTTTTTTTTTTTAATGCTAAAGCATACAGAAGGCTTTGATGCAGCCCCTCAATTGCATAGAACGGTTGCAGAAATGATAGTTATTACACAAACGGCCAGCAGGTGGCAGCAGAGCAAAGGAGATCAACCAGGGCCATCTAGAAAAAAAGCTAAATTACTTACAATAGATTTGTGAAAATTGATGAAACTTAGCTCTCTTCTTATGCTAATTGCTGCAAAACGGAAACAGATAGAAACATACTTTTTTCCTGATGAAAGAAGAGATTTTAATCTTTCTTTTGATAGGTTCCGTGTTTTTATAGTAATAGACCACAATATTCTGTGGGCCTTGCAAAATCAGTCAAAATCCAGTAAAACAGCCGGGATGAGTTAACCAGGTTAGCATTTTTGACTGTGCAAACAGAACTGTAACACTGAACAGGAAAGTTCCACCAATGAATGCAATTTTTAGTTTTATTGTTGTCATGTTCTCTAAATATCACTTTGAATGTAAAATTCATCCAGCGCTGTAGATGACATCCGGTCTCTTGGTAGTGTATCTGGGGGTCAGCGGGTCAATCCGCGCTTGTTGTGACACTGACACCAGAGTGGCCACTCGTCCTCTCCAGGATATCCCCTATTAAGAAGGGTCAGTCAGTTTATCCAGAGCTCAGGCAGCTGTCCGGCAGCCTGCGGCTCAAATCCCGTCCGATCCATTCCCGGATCCTACATGCCACCGTGTTGCTCTTTCATCAAGCCTGACCAGTTGTTATCCGCGCCGTCAATTAAACTGATTTGATTTCTTCCGTTTGTTAACCCCATCTTCGTATCGTTTGCAGCCGAGCAGGGCGAAAGGCGCCTCCTTTGCGTCGTCTGTATTTAACCTGATGAACGCAATCATGGGCAGCGGCATTCTCGGACTGGCTTATGCCATGGCGAGCACTGGCATAGTTGGCTTTTGGTAAGCAAACAGCTTTTAGTAATGCGTTTGTGTAAGATGAGTCAAGAAGATTATTTCTTTTAAAAATGAGCACTTCCTACCCAGCATCCTGTTGATACTCGTGTCGAGCCTGGCGGTGTATTCCATACATCTCCTCCTCAAGCTCTGTGACCTGACAGGTGAGTGTCTCTCTCATTGAATTCATTTGCTCCCAATAACTTCTAAATACGTTTTTTTTATTATGTTTTATGCGTCCCAAAGACGTATTTATACGTGTTTTTTTTGTGTGTTTTTTTTGTGCTAGAGCATACAGAAGGCTTTGAGCAAGCCTCTCAACTGCAAAGAACGGTTGCGGAAATGTTATTATACAAACGGCCAGCAGGTGGCAGCAGAGCAAAGGAGATCAACCAGGGCCATGTTGAAAAAAACCTCAATTACTCACAATTCTGAATAGATTTATGAAAATTGATGAAACTTAGCTCTCTTCTAATGCTAATTGCTGCAAAACGGAAGCAGATAGAAATATAAAAAAAATTTCCTGATGAAAGAAGAGACTTTAATCTTTCTTTTGATAGATTGATTTGTTTTTATAGCAATAGAACACAATATTCTGTGGGCCTTGAAAAATTCGTTAAAATCCAGTAAAACAGCTGGGAGCGAATGAGTAAATCAGCACAGCAATTCCTCTTACGTCTCACAACAAAAGATTGCATCTTTTACCCATTTCCTTATGATAATTGAATTATCATTTGCTTTCACCTGTAGGTATTAATTCATATGAAGATTTGGGAGGCCGGGCATTAAAGAAACCAGGAAAAGTAAGTATTGTGCTTTGCTTAGGGTGAAATCATTGTCAAAATTTCTTTTCACTAAGATTATGGTTTTGCTATTCACTTATTTTAATGGTCCTTTTTAATTTGTGCTACTTTTAAAGCAGGGTAAACACATACTGTTGGACAGAGCCCGGCTGTGAATAGTGAAAACAAAAATGCACTTAATTGGCACAAATATAATAGTTGAAGTTGTAAATAATGTACCAGAAACGATGATCCAAAATCAATTTGTGACTTTAAACTTATCTTAGAATCTTACCTTTAAGACCAAATGTTTTTCTGATTATTTGATTAAAAAAATGCACTGTGGTTGTTCATGCACACGTGGGTGAAAACTCTCTCTAACTTCTTCTAACAACCATTTTAAACTTCGAGCCTCATGTTGTGGCATCCTAGGGCATTTCAGAAAGAGCCCCAAAACACAAATAGGTTACTTTTTCAGTGACTAATTGGGTATAAGAAAATTAATCAAAGAGATGAATTCATGAATGGTGAAAAGTAAATACTATGCAAGGGATTACTGTACTGAAATTTTAGCGATGCAACAAGACAAAAACAAAACAAAAACAAAAAAAACACAATTCGTGTCTCCTCCCCCAAACCCGTTTTCTCTCGAGCACTATGACTGTTGTGAGAAGTACAATAATGTTAAATGCCATCCAGATTGTTAAAACATACAAAAAATAAAAAAGAAGAAAGAGTCGAAGAAGACGCTAGGCTAGCTGTTTGCTCATCTGGTAACTACATTATTGATGCAAACGTTTCTCCTATTCATTTTTATTGTTTGAGTTGACCTCCCACACACAAAAATTTATGACCGTAAATATTGAACAGGAATGTGGAAGGAAACATGCAAACTCCCCACAGTCAAACCTTAGTAGGCAGATGTGCTAACTATGAGGCTACCATGCTCATATGCTGCTCTGGAACTGATTGTTTTTAATTTGATAACTGAACCCTTTGAGGAAAAAATTTGAATCAGTTGAATCGGATGTTGATAAGCGTCACAAAACGGACTCTGCTCAAGTGAACTTGCATTCTGGTAGTGCTCGTACTAGTATGTGTTTGATCTAGATGTACTTCATGCCGGAAACTTGACGCTAACCAACTATTCCATAGGTTCTTGTTGGAATTACAATCCTCATCCAAAATATTGGCGGTAGGTCTGCTTTTTTATTTTTTTTAATTTCTTCTTCTTTTTTTAAATAAACATACACCAACTGACCACAACCAAGACCCTTCACACTTTATCCAGTGTAAAATTGGTGCCAAATATGTCATGCAATTAAAAAAAAATAATAATGTGTTATATGTGACCTCACTCGTCTAAACATAACATTCTGATAATATTACATTTGCAGAATATGAGTTATGCAGCAAAATCCAGCTGTATTTTTTTTATTCATCTAAGGGGCGGCCATTTTGCCACTTGCTGTCAACTGAATATGACATCACAGTTGCTCAGGGCTCAGGCAACAACCAATCACAGCTCACCTGTTTTCTGAAGCTGAGCTGTGATTGGTTGTTATCTCTTGAGCAACTGTGATGTCATTTTCACTCAACAGCATGTGGTAAAATGGCCGCCTTCTGATATTGATAAAAACTGGTCGATTTTGCTGCTTAACTTATTTTCCATGAATGCAATATTAACCAAAATACTATGATTAGCCTAGCGGGGCTTTGGCAAAATAAATAAATAAGTAAATAAATACATACACAAATACAAATTTTTGTATCAATGGCCAGTTTATCTTGGAGCCTAAGAGCGCCCCCTACTGTAAATATGCCACCCCTTTATGTTTATTGCCGCTGGCTGTAAAGGCTATTATCCAGATCCTCGCGATAACCTTTGACCCGGTGGCTGCCGTCCTCTCGGCCCGCTCTCCCCGGGGCCTGAAACCTGACTTGTGCTTTAATTGATCACTGATGCTAAAAACCCACTCCCACCCTCTGAGACTCTAATGGGGCCCCTCCCCTCAGGACTCCGCCCCCTCTCACTGCGGCCGCTGTGATAGCGCTACGGTGGCTAAGCGTATTGTTGCGTTCCCCCTCTTTCCCCCAGCATGGGGCGCAAAGCGGGGCCCGCATCTGTCGGCACCCAGGCCTCCTTTTATAAGAGCGCAATTAGCTTCACTCTGAGTAAACATTCATCGGCACTGCCAAAGGCTGATAGGCCAATTGACCTTAATTACTGGCCAGCCCACAGGCTCGCACAGTCAAATGAAAGTGACTCTGTCTTGTGTTTCACGCTGACTGTGCTTACTTTGATGACCACACACGCACGTTTGCTTTATTCTACACTAAGGGTGTCACGATTTCGATTTTTTATCGAAATCGATCGAAATTACGTCACGATTTCGAGCATCGAAATAGAAGAGAGGACACACGATTCGATGCCCCCCCCCCGCGCCCGCCGCCACCGCCGCCACCGCCACCTCCCAGGAAAGCAAATGAGACGCAGCCATTCAGCTACTAGCTAACGGCACTTGTTAGCTGACTTCTCCTGCAGTCATGATGGCAAGCGCGGACAGACACAGCAATGGTGCTTCAAGCCGCTCCCGCTTCTCTCGTCACCAGTTTGGAAACATTTTGCGTTCCCGGTGAGTTATGTCGACAACGTTCACGTTGTCGATAAAAACACCACAGTTGCAAGATATGCTATGTGCGCGTACTGTACTTGGCCACGGTGTTACGCCCGGCTCGTCAAGGGGAAGGGAAGTAACACAATAACAGAAAATATAGAGTAGATAAACACGGGTCGACTTTAACATCTGAGTAGTTTTAATTGAAATTTCAGGCAGGGGTTTGACAAGGGAGTGAAAGTGGAAGGTGAACAAATAATAACCGCATTTGACAGAACTGACAGAACGGAGGAGAAACAATAACTAATAGGGGTATAATACACGGATACACAATAGCGTCGCGCTGGCACAGTCGTCCAATCGGAGTGTCGCGCTGGCACAGTCGTCCAATCGGAGTGTCGCGCTGGCACAGTCGTCCAATCGGAGTGTCGCGCTGGCACAGTCCTCCAATCAGAGTGTCGCGCTGGCGCATTCAAACTGAATGGCCCGAGCCGCCAGCCGTAACAACGGGAAACACGACAAACATGACGGGACATTTACGCAGGCATCACAAAGATTTAGATTTATCAAATTCAACTAGAAGTGGGAAAACAACGGTCCAACCAACTATTTCATCCTCATTTACAGTGAAACTTCCACACACTTCAGCTCGCGCGAAACGCCAGATCCATAGGTCTATTTATAGCAGCAGACCTGCAGCCTTGGAAAACGCTGGATTCAAACATTTAATTAGTGTACTTGAACCACGCTACAGTATGCCCAGCAACTGTAAATGTTGGGATATAGTTTGTTCAGGCTGTATTTGTTCCATGACTTTGGATACAATATATTTTTTGTTGTTGTTGCACATTGCACATTATTTTAAGAGGAACGCACAGCACACTGTTGTAACCAAAAACAGTCAATAGATGGCAGGCACCCACTGTGACTTTTTGTTTTTGTTTTTTTATTTTTTATTTTACACTTCAGTAAGAACAAGACGGTTAACTTTATATTGTAAATAAATTCTTTGAATTTGATCATTCCTGCCTAATGTCAATTATCATATATTACATAAATTTACACAAAAATAATATGGAAATTGCATCACCTATATGTAGCCGATCTTTTGAAATAAGATTTACTGTACAATGAATAGAACCAATGATCATAGACTAGCCTTAGCCTACAGAAGCATATGCCTCTGTGTTATAAAGTGGGGGAGCGGAGAAAAAAAAAAAAAAAAAAATCGAAAAAAAAATCGAATCGTGACCCCAAAATCGAAATTTAAATCGAATCGTGGAGTTGGCGAATCGTGACACCCCTATTCTACACGCTTGTTGTTACATGTTTTCTTACCACTTGACTAATATCCAATCCTTCTCTTCACTCAAGGACCTCTTTGTTAGAGAAGTAAGTACTGTGTGAGGTTATGTTGTGAAAGTGTTGTCGTGTGATGTCATCATCATAAGCCAATGCATGAAACTGAACTTTCTGTCAGTGATATTTATTGCTACCATTTAAATGATTTATATACGTTTACATTTATATACACATATATATATATATATATATATATATATATATATATATATATATCATCTGATTTCACATTACTTACAGTATTTGCACAATTTAACTTGTAATATCAACTTTTCCCCATTCATTTTCAATGGGACAGACATTGAACTTTTTCTAAGTATCACTTTCCACGCCCACTTCCATACATATAACTGATAATCATTACCAGGTGTCTTACACTGCTCTGTGGCACAGTTGGTAAAGTGCATTGTCCAGTAACCAGGAGGTCAAAATTTCATAATTTATCTCTCCATTTACTTCATGTCATTCAGATATTAGCATTCAGCTTTCAGCATTCCCACGCAATTTCTCCAGGAATTGCACTTAGTCTAGTTTATGTATTTATTTGTTTTTTAGCGAAGAGGCATCCCCCCGTTACATTGCCGATATTCTGTTTTTGAAAGGTATTTATTGAGTGTATATAAACATAGTCAATAAGTCAAAATGTAGTTGGTCTATAGAACATTCAACTGCGGGAGAACCGCCACCCGCCTTAAGAAATAAACACACAGCCCACATCTGTTTCTTTTTATTTTATTGTTTTGCACGGTTAACATTTAGTAACATATTTGATTGATTTGCACCATTAATAAACCATTTAAAATAAAATCTGTGACTATGCAAAACTTCAAATAACAAAGTGTACAGCGTTAATTGAAACAAATCTCTATGTTGCATGTATTCAATATCATTTCATCCCATCAAAGGATTATGCAAAAACTGCAAAAGTGTGCATTTTTTGATATGGACCATGTGGTGGTCTTCTTTCGCCCTCTTTTTAAGTTCCTCGCCAATTTTCGGATGACGTGTTGCAGCGAATTCTGGCCGAATCCCCGTAACGAGGCCCATTTACTGGCAGCTTTAAGTGCTTATTAATGTGTTTCCTTATTCTCCGAGCGAGTGTCCTTGCGTCTGTGTGGGCCGGAGGGTTATTGGACGAATTCTCCTTTCTAAACACATGCAGGATCTGAGGGATTATGCTCCTAGTTTATTTAACGGCCAGCGCAAAGACTTTGCCCCGGGGGCAATAACGTCTCTCCTAACCCCGTCTGTGTCTGCCTTCCCAAAATGTAATCCCTGAACATTATCTGCCTTTATCACCGGCCGCACGCTGCATCTGAAGCCCATTTCATATCACAAACATGCTCTTGTTCGTCCGCAACCTCCGTCCCGTCTTGCAATCACCCCCCCACCTTTGCGAATGACCCAAGGAAGTGACCCCGAGCCCCCTTCTGGAAGGATGTGGGAACCCGTCGGAGGCCGATAATGTCCCGTTTCCGAGCGAGGTGGAAAAAGGGGAGAAGTAGCGGGATTAACGTCAGATATGATTATTGTTTGCATTCCTCTCCTTCGCGTTTCTCCAAAGATCTGCTCTACGTCTGCTCCTCTGCGCTCGGGGCTTTGCCGTTGAGCTCCTTGAGCTGTCTGCTCAATGCAGATGGGTGGATCTGCATTAACTCAAGACCCCCTCCACCCTGGACACCCGTCACCTCCCACATACACAACTAATAATAATACAATCACCTGACGTGTGTGGCTTTTTGTGCTCTGTGTGCTTGTTTTTACTGTCTTTGCAAACAAACACTGAACTTTCCCTCTGCTCTGTCGCAGCCATGTCGTCATATTTGGTCATTTTGAAGTCGGAGCTTCCCGCTGCCATCACCAGCTTCCTGAGTCCAGACCAGTCAGGGTGGGTGCACTTCTGAATTTCCTGAATTTCAATTTAAATGTCCGTTAAAAATGTTTGCATTTTTATCAGTCCTGCTGCATATTGCATTTGTTGGAATTTAGCCGTTTACTCTATAATTGGTTAAATAATATTATTTTTATTATTAATTTGCCTAAATAAGCATTTGGTTCATTAATATTTTTGTAAATAATAAAATAAAAATATTGGTAAAATAACTTTTACACCATACGTAAAAAAATATTTTTTTTTTTAACTTTTTTACATGAAACATGTTCATTCACTATTGTGTAAGCATTCATGCCATCTAATGATGAACTAATAATTCATTAAAAAAAATATTAATTTCAATAATATACAAAAATATATGTTATGTCACATGAACGTACATTATTTTTATATCATCGTAGGTCTAGTAATAGCTATATATAATACATACGTCAGGTCGCGCCTTACAGGGCTGACATTTTCGCCGCCATCTTTCTGCTTTGCATACCCAAAGGAGAAGAAATTTGTGAATGTAATTAGCCTCTGGTGGTACTTACGGTTAGTGTCGGACCCAGTAGAGTAATCACCACTTACCTTGCACAGCTGGGGCCTGCAGGTGTTAGGTGTTTTGTTAGCTTTTACTAGCCTAACCGGTCTTGTTAGCCGCTCTAGCCAGTTCTTGCTAGCCGCTCCTGCTCGCTCCTGCTCTACAATCAGTAGACTACGACAAACATCATGTGGATAAATGAAAACTTCTCTGACAGTTGTAACCAAGCTTGACAGTTGTTATCAGTTCATACAGCTCTTGTGCAGTTGTGCCTAATGATGTGGCGGGTGACTGTAAGTCACCATACTAATATTTTGTGAGTAATTGCATGATTAAATAGCAAAACAGTGCATTAGCAGTGCCTGTGTCGTTCTCTGGTCAGAATCTTCTCTCTCACACACAGACAAGTCAAAAAAGTGACTTCAGTCGCTTTGTCATCTCGGTTGTGGAGGTTTAGTGAGGGCTCGAGCTTCTTTCCCCCCCTCTCAGCATTCGATTCTTCCTCAAGGCAGCTGTTTTGTATTAGTGCTCTGCTTTCACTCTCAAATCTCTCACACATGTTCCCCGGAATCAGACTGATACAAAGGGATATCAGTTTTGCCATTGTAATTACAGCCCACTACAGAGAGAAACAACGCCGTCGTTAATGAGTGGTTTCGAGAAGCGAGCCGATCGAGGCACACTCGGGCCCATCGAAACCCAACTTGATGTTTTGTATTACTGCGTGTTCCATTAAAAAAAAAAAAATCATTCGAGTTTTATGGCCCATTTATCGTAAAACAGCCAGACTCCAAAATTCTTCCCCTCTCGTGCTCACTTGTGGCGGGGAGATTATTGCGCTGCACTGGCCAGATTTGTGCTGTCATTAAACACTTTGTTGAGACTGAGTCCAAGGCTCCTTCCTTCGCTCAAGGCTGCATTGTGGAATAGCGTGAAATATTCCATGTTTCACGGGTCTTCAATGTATCTTGCCCCTTTGTAATCAGCCTGCAGCCGTATGGAAGGAATTCTCAAAGACATACAGTAGATGTTTTTTTTGTGTGTGTGTTTGTGGTTTTATTTTTATTTATTTTATTTTATCTATGTTGTCTATAAATATTGCTCTAGATCTTGGTGCCATTTATTTATTTATTTATTTATTTATTTATTTAAATAAAAATATTGGTGCCATTAGTTTTTAATTAATTCATTCATTTAAATAAAAATATTAGTGCCATTTTTATTTATTTATTCATTTAAATAAATTTATTGGTGCCATTTGTTTTTTTATCTAAATAGAAATATTGGTGCCATTATTTATTTATTTATTTAAATAAAAATATCGGTGCCATTTTATTTCTTTATATATTTATTTATTTAAATAAATGTATTGGTGCCATTTTTATTTATTTAAATAAAAATATTGGTGCCATTTTTATTTATTTATTTATTTATTTATTTATTTATTTATTTATTTATTTAAATAAATTTATTGGTGCCATTTGTGTTTTATCTAAATAAAAATATTGGTGCCATTATTTATTTATTTATTTAAATAAAAATATCGGTGCCATTTTATTTATTTATATATTTATTTATTTAAATAAATGTATTGGTGCAATTTGTTTTTAATTAATGTATTTATGTTTTTAATTACTTATTCATTTAAATAAAAATATTGGTGCCATTTGTTTTTAATTTATTTATTTATTTATGTTTTTATTCATTTATTCATTGTTGTTTATTGAAAGAAAAATCTTGGTGCCATTTTAAACTGAGGGGAGGAGCATCATTTTGTCAAGCCATAGCCTTATCTAATACAAAAGGTGGTTTGCCACCATCTTGTGGCATCTATAGACAATTACAACCCACTTTTGGTGGGCATCAATTTTTGCTATTCTCGATCCATATTCCTCACTTGACAGTATTTCATTCAATTTTTGTGCACTTGTTTCCATAACAGCCAGTTATACTAGAGATAATGTCAATCCGTATGTGCCCATGCTAATGCGGTCGCAGTGAAAAAGTCGCAAGGTCCGAGCAGGTGCTGCCGACCATGGGAACCCCATAAAGGGCACTGGAGCCGGGCCTTGTGACCCCATGCTGCGGTCCCAACGGCAGGCTGCACTCTTCCCGTCTGACCTCCAACCCGGCGTGCCTTCCGCATGCGTCACCTCCAACACCGGCCCGCCTCAATCGCTATTAAACAGCAAATGAAAATATTACCCCCCCCTTGCTGCAAAAACCAAGCGATACGTGGTGTGATCTGATCTGATGGCTCGGCGCAACGTTTGAATGTGAATTACATAATTGTTATGGTTTGTGAGAGCTAAAGCCTTTAATGGGTACCACATGAGAGCTCTGTCGCTCGGAATTTGAGCGTTAAATGGAGACAAATTTCCAGAGGCGTCATTTGAAGGTACTTCAAAAAGTCCTCGCTGTCCCTGACATTTCGGAACTACTTTTATTTCTATGATGACGCTCATTTAATATAAGCTTTGAGGTTTTAGTTACTTATTTCCATTTGCATTTTGCTTATCTCTTTGAGTCACACATTTACATGCTCAGCCGTGATTGGTCGTTACCTGAGCCCTTAGACACTGTGATGTCATTTTCAGTTGACATCAGATGTCAAAATGGCCGCCCCTTGAGATGGATAAAAACGGGTGGATTTTTCTGCTTTATTCATTTATTATTTATTGGACTTAATAAAAGGTTTTGTGAAAAGGCCGATATTTGTCTAAATGCCAAATATCGGCACCGATAATTGGCCCGGCCGATAATCGGTCTATCTGCATAGAAAATAGAATGTAGTTAAAATTTGTAATTGTAATTAATCACATGACTTCAATAGCAAATTTTATATCTGTTCCAAATGCACAATAAAATATTTTTTCTGAGTTTTCATGCTCTTGTTAACATAAAAGTGGAATAGAAATTTGGTTACATCTTTTAGTCATTAATACAGTCACTTCATAATTAGTCATAACATTGAGTTAAAATTTAAAAGATGTACTGTTAAAAAAAAAAAAAAAAAAAAAAAGTGATATTTATTAGTGTTGGTCATTTTTTGCCACTAGATGACATAATTGCATTTGTAAGACAGTGACAGCTCTGCATTTTTCTTTTCATATTAAGAGCTATCCAATCTTTACCATGGAGTAACTTGTGAAATTCTGCACATTTTTAATATTGTAAAATACAACTTTACCCCAGGCTCCACAAATATGTTATTCAATTTATTACTGCTAAATTGTGACACGGACGTTTTCTGCTGCGTTACGACTTGAATCCCCCCGGTACAGGCTTTCCATGTAAAGGGGCGGTCATTAATCTCACGTTTATAAAAAAAAAAAAAAAAGTGGTGTTAAAGGAACTTTAAATTCACTCAAAATGAATGCACTCATTTTACCATCCTTACTTATTATAAAAGACAACGTTTAAGTTGACTTCCTCTTTTAATATCCGTTTCTTGTTTTTTGCAGAGAGGCCTGGTATGAAGATGGTACGCTGCTGCTGTTGCTCGTTACACTATGCGTGGTGCTTCCCCTTGCGATATTGCCAAAAATTGGTGAGGAAACAAGTCAAGTGGTATTTAAAAAAAAAAAACTCCCCAATCTCACATTTTTCTCTGTCAGGCTTCCTAGGCTACACCAGCAGCCTCGCCTTCTTTTTCATGCTCTATTTTGCTATTGTGGTGAGTTGTAATTTTTCCCTTTACTTATTTATTAATTTATTTTAATTGTGTTTGACTTGTGTTGTCTCTTCCTCAGGTTGTGGTTAAAAAATGGTCTGTCCCCTGCCCGCTGCCACATAACGTCACCATGTTCATGGGTACATACCGCCAGGTAATAAATTCCTTAAGCAGCGCACATACGATGTCAATCTTGTGTGACAGTGGTGGTCTAGACGAGAAGCGGGGGGCTCTGTTTGATAAGGACCAGAGAGGCCTGTTGTGGAATGACTGCTACCTTAGGGGAAGGAAGTTCAGGCGACCCCCCCCCCGCCACCCCCATCAGCCTGGAAGTAACCTTTGACCTCTTTTATTATACAAACCATACTCGAACTCCAGACCCGGCATGAGTTAACTTCGAGGCTTGTTTTCTTTTCAGCCCCAAACCGAATTGCTGCTATTTCCCAGCAGTGCTAATACAGTCGAGCCTCCCAAAGTTGAACACAATATTTTCCCATAAAAATGTATTTAAAGTGATAACAGACGCCCTCTTCTGTCACTGTTTGTGCAGGTATCAAATTCCTCGGACGCAGAATGCACGCCCAAACTCTTCATTGTCTCCAGTCGGGTACGTCAATGAAAGTCATGATGGCCGCACTCGCGCGAATCCATTTACATGAAGTGGTTTTCCACTTTTTGTTATACTTTGGGGGTTTCAAATTTGACTTGATGAGCATATCTCCACCCACAACCCCCTCACACCTGTGTAAAGGTGCGTTTGGTGATAATTTGCTCAAAGCAAATGTGGTGTGTGTTTCAGAGTGCCTACGCCATCCCCACCATGGCCTTCTCTTTCCTATGCCACACGGCCGTACTGCCAATCTACTGCGAACTGGACCGGTTAGTTATGCACCGCTCTTATTTTACTGAATAATGCCGTTTTTTTTATTTTTATTTGTATTTTTTTTTTGCATATTGACAGTTAAAAAATTACCAAGTAATTGTACACATCTTTTGTCATACTGTACAGTGGTGCCTTGTGATATGAATGACCCAACTTTGAGATAGGGATCATCTGACTGATTTTTTTTTTCTTTTCTTTTTTTGCGTTGACTAAGCAAAAATGTTATTGTGATCATAAACTCCGCTCACATTACAGCAGCAGTTTGGCAAATAATTAACACTTCATTAAAAAGGAGACTTTAAGCTATTTCAAGTCATGCTCATTTGAAGTTTGCCATCTAAGCTTAAAGTTAACAGATAATTCAAAGCACCTGAAACGGGTTAACAAATAGCATTGGTGTTGCTTTGTTATAAGTTAACCTTTTAAGGAATTATTTGAACCTAAATAGTGTAGCCACACATGCAGACAGACAATATAACAGTACTCATACAAGCATATATTCTTTATCCTCTGCAAAGAAAAAGACTTGCATCTTACTGAAGAGTTCTGACCGTCTCCATTTTTATCTTTATGACTGTGTTATACTAGGGGGAAAATTGTGAATAGGTGCTGAACAATGTTCTACTCTTATTCTTTACATTGTATTGAATTATAATTAGCTATATGTTTAAGTGCATGTTAATTATTAACTCATTCATTTGCGGCCATTTTCACTGAAGAAACCCCTTTCACTCCCAGCTGTTTTAGGGCCTTGCAAAATCAACCAAAAGAAAGATTAAAGTCTCTTCTTTCATCAGGACAAAAAGTATATTTCTATCTGTTTATGTTTTGCAGCAGTTAGCATTAGAATAAGTACGTTTCATCATTATTCACAAATCTGCTTAGAACTGTAGGGAAACAGCTTGTTTTCAACATGTCACTGGTTAATCTGCTGCCACCTGTTGGCCGTTTTTGTAATTACTACCATTTTTTTCACCCTGCATCAGAGGCTGCATCAAAGCAGCTCTAGTCTAAAAAAACATTTAAAAAAAACAAAAAACGTATAAATATGTCTTTGGGACAGAAAACAGTTTAAATAGAACGTATTTATACGTTTTTGGGAGCAAATTGGTTAAAAAATATTACTTTTTAACACAATGCATTTCCATTCATTTGAGTGGGTAAGATGGCTTCAGAGAGGAATGTTTTGAGTTACAAGCATGGTCATGGACCACATTGTCCATGGTGTACGCAAAGACTCCATAGCAGGGGTAGAAATTGCTCAAAGTGGACTCATTTGACCCCTTGCGTATTTCTTCTGCTTGGCTTCTTCAGGCCGACCAAAGCGAGGATGCAGAATGTTGCCAACGTCAGCATCAGCCTCAGTTTCCTGCTTTACGTGATTTCCGCCCTGTTTGGCTACCTCACCTTCTACGGTAGGCCCAAAAGCACAAGAATCCACATGAAAGCACTCCACCAAAGCCGCATGCCCGATAGTCCGTCCGTTCTTTTTCCGCCCGCAGCTTATGTGGACTCCGAGCTTTTGCTGGGCTACGATGCGTACATTCCGCGTGACATCATGGTGATGACGGTTCGGCTCGCCATCCTCATCGCTGTGCTGCTGACCGTGCCGCTCATCCACTTCCCTGTGAGTACCGACTGCTGAATGGTCATCGTTGACATGTGCACTGACGGAAGAAACGGAATCGAGGGAATGGATTTTCTTTTTCTGACATTATTGCTTGTAGGTGTAATTTGTGGTGCCTCAATGATATTTGTGTTTTCAAGGCTCGCAAGGCCGTCATCTTACTGCTGCGTGGAAATCGGACGTTTTCCTGGCTCACTCACATCATGAGCACTGTGGTCATCCTGGGAGTGGTGCTCTTGCTGGCTATCTATGTACCTGATATCCGCAACGTGTTTGGAGTCGTGGGTAGGATGTGGTATTCATGTTGCTACTAAATTCAATTAATTAAACATTATGTACTGTAGATGTACAGTGGATCTCTAAAGTGTTTGGAGTGTAATCCTCATTTTTCTGCATAAATATGTCAAACAAAACTTCTCGTTCAAATCAGGCATCAACAAAACAGCCATAGTTGAAGCTGGCTGTGACCACTCCCACAGTGGCACAGCCCACACTCGCACAGATCCGCCAGCCTTGCGCTCGTCTGCGAAATTGCCAACATCGGGTCTTATAAATGATACAAACAAAAATGTCACTTTATTAATTCCAGTGGTGCATGTGAAATGCCACTAGGTGACAGTGTTCACTCTCCATCGCATTTCTCTTCAGAAGTCATTTTACTTATTTTATTATTATTATTATTATTTTCAGTTGTCATTATACAGCGAGTAATATTGGTGTGCAACTGTGCATGTATTAATACATGATACTAGGAGGACCAAAACTGTCAAAAAATAAATAAAAGTGACAATAAACATGGATATAAAACATATAAAGCGAAAATTAAATACAATAAAATTAATATAACTTGAAATGAAAATAATAACTAATATATAAATAATAAATTAAATTTTAAAAAATGAATTTAAAAAAAAAACAAGATTAAAAAAACAAATAAGACCATTTAGGACCACCTCATTGTCTGCAGCATGAAATTAATAAGTATCAGAGCAGAGCATGTTTATTTATTGACTGATATTTAATTATATTTATTTAGTATTTTTATTTAGATTTATTTTTATCTTATTTGTGTATATATTTTTATTTCCATTTATATTTTTTTAATTTAATTTTTTCATTGCTTTTTTTTTTTGTATGTTATTTTCACTAGTATTTATTTATTTTTTTATTCTGGCATTTTTTGTCCTCCATTGGATCCAGCATGACCAACTGCAAATGAGCAAACTATTTTAGATTTTTACTTTACTTTTATCCTTTTTTATTTTTATTTTTTATTTTTTTATTTTTTCTCTCACTGTTAATCGCTCAAATAAATTGATTTACATAAAGATTTAAAATGTAGTTTGGCACAAAAAAAGGCTTTACTGTAACTAACTGATCTGAGGCAACATTGGCTATGACAGCATTTGCGTCGACTACTTAAGAAAATCACAGAAAAAGAATCATTTGGAATGTTGGTGTCGTGTAGTTGGAGTGTGTGCTCATTTAAGTCAACCATTTCATGAAGCCAGTTATCATCACACAAGTTGTCGTCTTTTTGTTTGCCAGGGTCGACCACATCCAGCTGCCTCTTGTTTGTCTTCCCCGGCCTCTTCTACCTCAAGATTAGCAGCCAGCGTCTACGATCTTTTGACTCCATCGGGGTAAGTCTGCCCTCTTCGAGCAGATGTGAAACTATTTTAAAGCGCTTCTCTCAAAAAGAGAACATTCAAGACAACTCGTTTAATGTTGTGTTTGTAGGCGGTGTGTCTGGTTGTGTTTGGTTTAATCATGGGCGTCGTCAGCTTCTCAATCATCATCTTCACATGGGTACAAAGTTCATAGCCTCCATCCCGCCATTCCTCTTCCTCAAAGCACAAGGCCAAAGAACATTTTTGGATGAATAAAGGAATAGACACATGCTGCGTGTACCTCAGGTTGTGTATTTTTTTTTTTTTATTGTAAAGTTATTGCATCAGCGTCAAAAGAACACTTCAACAATTGAACATAATTTCAGGGTGGTTGTTTTGTTGTCGTTTCCTGAACCTCACAATTATTTTAAGGGATAATATTGTTTACATTCTAACTTTTCATCACTGATAGCCTCGCACCTTTTCAAATCTTTCCCCAAAAAAATGTGGTGGAAATTACTGCCGTTGTTGCACTTATTTGTCTCACGTAGAGACCAAATCTGATTTCACAACTAATTGTATTCACTAAAATGTTTTGATTCATTTATGTTTGTCACTTACATTCTAAACTGTGTTTATAGTACATTTGCTGCTGCTACGAGGCGAATCTTCATTGTAATCATTTTTGATTGTACTGTAAATGGATTATGTAAATCCATACTCAAGATGTGCTGTACTGTATGTCAAATGAAAGACATTCAATAAAAGGGAAATGTTCTGCGTTGCAGTATGTCACTTTGTTTCATACGCTATCGCTCTATCAGAATTGTGTAACTCACCAAACATGTTTGATTGGCGGGTACAGTTTGGATGCCAAGACGCGCCTCTCAGTTTTTTATATTGTAGTTTTAATGAAAGCCACTTGTGCTGCTTTTTTTTTTACTGTAAAAAAATAGATGGATGAATTGTTTATATATATATTTTTTGCTGTTTCTGATGTATGTGCAACTTTCTCACTGACGGGTTTCAAAATAGGGAATCTTGTACACAAAAAGTGTGCTGTGAAGGTTTCATAAATTACATTCTGGTCCCTCTGTATATATTTTTTTTCCTGAGAATTTTGTAATTAATTCCCCTTCCTGAATGCAGCACAACATTGCCACCAAGTGTGTGACCTCAATCTCGTCACATGCATTCCTTTCATGACGATACTAGGAAGGAAAAGGAAAAAAAAAAAAAAAAAAACACCCCCCACCAGAGATGATGTTTTAATGGAGGTTTTATAACACAAAACGCATGTGGGACTGTTTTTGTTTAGTTAAACTCACTCCAGTGTCCATTGATATGACAACACCATCTCCGGGGGTCGAAGGGATGGAATGAATTGCAGGGATGGTGGTGGGGGGCTCAGATACACCCCCCTGTGGACAACCTCCGCTCTCATATTGTTCTAAGAGGTGTTGGCTGTGTTTTTTTTAAATAATCAGCCATGTTATTAAAAATCTGGAATTTCTGCTTAACTGTGTGTTTGTGGTCTCCATGTCCTGACTTTGACCTTGGGCTGAAACAGACTGGAAAGATCCATGTAAGTATTTCTATTTATGTTTTTACAACATCAGATCGACAGGAATTGACTATCAAATGTTGTGCGTGAAGGACGTCTTTTTGAGCAGAGAACGTGCAAAGCATCCAATCAAATTCTTGTTTCCTGCTCACAGCCACTAGAGGGCTTACGTGTACGATAGCTGGGATTACTATGATTTGTTCTGATGATTAACAGTTCTCAGTTTATTTCGTTGGAATTTCGGCTGTTGAGCAGCAGCTGATACTCTGATTTCTCTGCAGCTACTCACTGCTTTATTTTTTGCTGTTTTTCAGTGCCAATACTGCATTTGAAGTGAAAGGCAAGCAGCCAATACTTGCAAGAACGACAGGAGAGATGGAATTTTTATTGTGCCAAGATGAAAATCAAGGTCAAAGGTGGGAAGCTGAGATAAGGCGAAGGTAAATAAACAACCTTGTGTCAGGGTTTTTTTTTGGGGGGGGGGCTCAGTGGTCAGCAGCCCAGCATGGAGTTTGGTCATGGGTGGTGAGCTGAGGGCCAACTCGCCTCTCCGTGATCCCATCACTTGTGGGCTGAGCTCTTAATGCGGCCCTGACGCCTCCCTGGCGCTGGGGCCACTCCGCCTGCCTCACATCTGGAACCAATTACCAACAAGGGCTGCGACAGAGACCCCAACACCACTTCAACCCTTCGCTATCCCCACAACCCCCCCACACCACACCACCCTCTGCCACATTGTCCACACAGCTCCTCCAACACTCTTGATTTTTATTTTTAACCCATCCAGTGAAGTACATCTTTCATTGATTTAAAGTGTTCATTTTTACTGTTTTCTGTTTATGTTCCTAATACACTACTACAGGTCAGTTGTGATTTATGATGGTTTCTTCTTTCAGGTTTCCAACTAGTCTTACCTAATGTTGTGCAAAGTTGGGTCTGCGGGCTGCATACGTCCACCTCAGTTCACCCAGCAAGCATCAAGAGTCCTGTTATATTTGTTATATTAATTTAATCTTAATTTCCCGCAACACCTAAGAAACTCAGGTTCGCTGATAGCGACCCGCCAGGCTTCCTATTTTGTCTCCCCCTGTTGGTCACTGCTATTTATATGTTTTTTTTTTGGACGGGCTCCTGTTGCAACACGTGGTGGGAGATCAGCAATGGACGGTGCTGCTGGATAGCAAAATAATAATAATAATAAAAATAAAATAAGAGCAAAAATGGGCTGGAAGTCCACAAGTAACTTCCTTTATTAATAGTTCAAAAATATGCTTCTTAATTGGCGCTACAACGCCTCACGATCAAGCGTCGAACTCTGCGACGGACCGCTCAGGTCCACGGAATAAAACGAAGAAGTGCTGCATATGAATAACAAAAATAAAGAGGCGCCACCATGTGGTGCGGTGCCATACTGCGTATCGTTACACCGTGAACACAAATTCCTTGTGTTTTACATACTTGAGCAATCAAACTGTTTCTGATTAGGCTACCCGTAAAATTGTATCATTAAAAATGTATTTATTCATGTAATTAAAAAACGATTGATTTATTGTAAACAATTAGATAAAACAGACTACTAAAATAAATCAAAACCAACCACCAACAAGGCTATGAACTAATATAAGCAGCACTTTATCTTGTTTGGCGTTGATTATCTGCAGGGACAGGATGTGCTTGGCCATCAAACAAGAAGATTGAGCTGTCCTGGATTACAAACGCTTTAAGTGGTGCTAAAGCTCAGATGAAGTCATAAACTGCAAGATTTTGGCTTCTGCGTGACTGTTTTGCATTTTTTTTGCGCCACCAGATAATAACAGCAGGAATTCTGTGTGCTCATAAAAGCCATGAGTCCGTGTGCCCAGTCGGATGTCTCGAGTCAGACAGAGCGCTCCCAAGGGTGCATAATTCAACATTTGACACGGTCGTATAGAGAGCGAAAGCGAAGCTGGAGAGAGGCGAGTGTGACGCAGGGCAAAAGGGGAGTTTGACAGACAGTGGGAGGAAAAAGCGGAATGTCTGTACAACAAAGACAAAAATAAATCAAGGTAGACTGTAAAAATGTCAGCTGTGGCTCCAACGAGAGAGAGAGAGAGAGAGAGAGAGAGAGAGAGAGAGAGAGAGAGAGAGAGAGAGAGAGAGAGAGAGAGAGAGAGAGAGAGAGAGAGAGAGAGAGAGAGAGAGATGCTTCATATCAAACCATCGTCAAATCAGATGGCAGGCCCAGAGGAAGAGCAATAGCAATATAGTGGTCATCTTCCGCCCCCTGCTGGACAGTTTGGGACTGGGGGGGAAGGAATAATTATCAAACTAAATTATTTTCCTTTTTAGTTCGTTTGTCCATGATTTAATTTTCCATTTCAATCCAATAATTAGTTCAGAATTTAAATAACTAATTTTGAATTTTCCTGTTCAAATCAATGGGCAAGGAAAAAAAAAAACAAAAAAAAAAACAACGTCTGCTCCTGTGTGGCTCAAATGATTAACGCACACAGGACTCACCTGTTTTGTCGGTTTGGTCATGTGACGTTCATAAGTTGAGGCCAGCCCAAGCACCATGATGTCATTTTCAGTCGACAGTAAGTGACACGCAGTCATATTGATTTGTTTGGGGAACACATTCATTCTCAAATTTGTGGCATCGTTTTCATTAGTGTTCCCTGGTTCACGTCTTATATTGCCACTTGTTTTGTTTTTCTTGCTTTGTAAACTGCCAATTGATTTCCTTAGCTGTGATAGTCCCGTTCACATATTGTTTCAAACGAGTTTGTCGTAGCCAGAGGCTGAACTGCATTGTATTTGTTTATGGTGTACTGTAAACTGTAGGCTGGAATCCGAAGTAGTTCCACTTCCTGCTTCTTACCTAATACGTATCCTCCATGTGGACTCTGTTGTGCCATACTGGAGGAAGTGTTAAACCTGGTTTCTGTTTTGGTCAAGGCATCCAATCAGCCTGATTCATCTTTACAAGTGTCTCTGGTCTATGATGTCATTTTATTTTATTTTATTTTATTTTAAAAAAGATCAGTATTCCACAGATGTGTGCAATGTGCCACCATATTTCTTTCCTATTTAGAACAGTTGCTCAATTGAAAGAAACGTGATTCTCTTCTGCTGACATTTAGCTGAGTGGGGTCAGAGTTCAAGTCGGAAGAATTTCAATGAAAATATTGCATGTGAAAGTGAAAGAGGGAGTTTCCCCTTAAGTGAATTTCAATTCAGTTATGCAAATCATGAGAATTCTTTTTAAATCTAGAGTGGACATAGGACCGAAACAAAACAAGAACAGAGGAAACGTGTTTAAAAACAGTTCCATTTAAAAGTTCTTGAACAAAAAAATTAAATGGTACATTGTGTTGCGTTTCAGTTTCTGTCGAAGAGGAAGATGCAGTGGATATAGCGACTGTAATTGGTTTTGTTAAATTCAGACTTAGCCTGGGGAACTTTGACCAGGAAACAGCAATCAAAATAATCACCTAAACAATTATCCATCCTCTCCTTCAAAGAAAACTAAAATGCAAGCAAAAGTCTCAATAATTAACACAGCTGTATAAACTCCATTAATTATTTTTATTTCCTTTTAATTAGGGATTTTTGATACCACAGTTTTTTTTGTGTTTTTTTTTTTTTTGTTTTTTCACACCGATACCAATACTAGTACTCAATTTTGGAGTAGTCACCAATACCAAGTATAAATAGCATACTTTTGATACACAAGTTCCTCATAAACAAAAATTAAAAAACAAAATTTAATACCTGTATATAGCAGTATAGCATTTTTCCTTAAAATTGCATGGAATTAATGGCAATTTTCTATTCCTCTAATTTTTCATTTCTAGTTCATGATTGTAAAATGGCAACAAGAGGGGATTATTAGCCCGATACCAATACCTGGTAAAGGTATTTAACTCATCCACCCTTATATTTACTGCAATTTTCAAAAACTCATAGACTTTGGTCTAACTATTCTAATTTGGAAAAACATAAAATTGTACACTTTGATAGATGTTCACCTTCTGCATATTGCATGTTTAATTAGACAATGATCGAGATTTATGATCCATCCATCCATTTTCTTGACCGCTTATTATAAGGGTGGCGGATTGAGATTTATGATGTTTTAAAAATCACTTAAACGAAAGAAGCTGTAAACAATGGCCCGGTACTTTATATTGTTAGTAGAAATATGAATATTATCTAAGGTTATGTGTAGTATTTGTTGTTAAATAATATTTAGGCCTACTAAAAAAAAAAAAAAAAGGTCACCACACATACAAGCAATGGTTAAACTTTGAACTTTTGGTTGTAATTCTGCCTCGCGTAACCGCTAGATGGCGGTGCTCGGCTTTGGGACAGGTGGGGCCATGGCATATCAAAGTTTTTTTCCCCCTCATTTTTTAAAATGTAACTACTGTATTGCAATTTACATAACAAACATGGCAACAGTAAATGTTTTAATTGCAACCCAAAGTAATACACACAAAAATTGTAGTTGTTTTTTATTTTCTTTCTTCCCTTCCCTCGGTTCACGCCAACGTGCCACGTGACTAGAATGGCACGGCAACCACCCTACACAGGCCTGGCAGGTGTTTCTTTGGCAAAGTTATGCGGAACTTGTAAGTCCCGGTCGGCGTGCGTCTCTTGCGGCTTCCTTTGTGTTCAAGAGTCAACCCACTCGAGACTCGGAAGGCGGATGTCAAGTTATTCCATCGAGCACAACTGCACAACAAGTGCACTCAGCATGAACACAGCGGCGGTGTCCTCTTGTTCGTCTCGAGCCCTCCTTTGATACCTTCTGTTGATTTCAATCTTCCCCTTGTGACTTTTTTTAAGCGTTTCCAGCAGCAGGCATGAAGTTTTACGGCCACATCCAGCTCCGAATCGGGGAAGCCGTGGACCTGAAACCGACCAGTTTATCCCGGCGTCACTCTTTGATTTTCCTGAAGAACGCCCCGACGATAGATCCGTACATTGTCCTGAAGGTGGACGACGTCAAAATGGGTCAAACTCACACCAAGCAGAAAACCAGCTCGCCCACCTACAACGAGGACTTCAACTTCTCCGTGCGAGACGGAGAACACGTCGAGCTGGCCGTCTTCAACGAGACCCCCATCGGATACGACGACTTTGTGGCGAACTGCACCATCCGATTTGTGGACCTCATGGACAAAGCCAACACGGGCGAGTTCTCCGGGGGATGGGTGAGTACATGTACCGGGGTCAAACTGGGGCTAGCTGCAGTGACAGACCTCCACCAAGGCCCTGAAATCCTCATTGGGATCAGCAACCAATCACCAGCTGCATATTGCAATTAATATTCATGTCTTATTTACAGACAAAATGAAGGGTAGGCGTAGGAGGATGTTGTGAGGATTTTTGTTGTTGTTGAACAATTCCCTTTTCCCCCTCGTCAAATTTACAACCATTTACTTTATGTCCTGTAGTCATGGTTCTTATTGGCAGGCACAACGGGGTAGATTCGGTGCTATATAATTATCATTTTCCTCCATTTTACCTCAAGAGACCAGCCCAGGATTTAGAGGGAGCAGTCCATTAAACTCATTCACTGCCAGTCATTATAGAAAATTTTTACATTTCCAATACTCACGTGATATTCCATTCAATAATTATATATAAACCGAATCTACCAAATAACAGAATAGACTCCCTACTTTTTGTCCCGTCCCGTTCTTTTATAATTGACAGCAGAAAAATGTAGGTTTGCCAAAATACAGCCATTTCTCCCATGGACTCTGAAACTGTGTTTATTTCCTATAAAATGGGGCAATGATGTCATCTACCGGTGGTTGGGCATCAGTAAAGTTGTTTCCAAGTTTGATATTTACAGTGGAGCATGCTCAGATTCGCCCCCATTTAGCACCGCTCTAAAAAATACAATTGACAAGTATACTTGTCAAAGGCAGTGAATGAGTTAATTAATGGTGCAGATCAGGAGGACTATTATTATTTTAAAACCAGTCATTAGAATGGTATATTCTATGTCAGCTCACCATAACAAAGCACACACCATTGCTGAGAAGCCATTGTTTATCATACCATCACCACAGTCAGGTTTCGAGAAATAATATGCACAACCTGGGTCATCACGTTTATAATACAAGCAGGAATAAACCCAAGTAAAACACCGTTTAGAATTGTAAATAATGAACAGATTTTTGTGTCATTGTGCATTTTAGATATGATTTGAATTAATGGGGCAATAATCGCAGTAGGCAAAGTTTTGGCTCTGATTTGCTGTTAGCGAGCAAATTACATGATAAGAAGTACAGTACACTATAAACAAAGCAATTGCAAATAAAATGGCATTATCAAGTAACATGCTGTTTTTTTACTTGTTTGTGTTAGGATTGTGTTGAGTAATGTTCTGGATATGTGTACATTTTATTTCATGAAAGCCTGACAGGATGGTATGACAATAACTTCTCAGTTACGGAGGTGGTTGTGAACATGCGTAGGTACGTACAATGGACGTGCGTGCGCCTACTTGTGCACATTGGCGTACACATGCACATGTGCGGCGGGCTGGCCGGTCTGAGTCAAAATGCCAGGGCCTTTTTTTGTGCGTGTGTGTGTATGTGCCAGTCCAGCCCTGAATTAAAGTATTGCTTTTGTGCTATTCTGTATACGTGCCAAGCAACTACTGTATTTTAAAGTAAGTTGAGGAGCTTCTACAAAAGTACAAATGTAGTGCTTTTTTTGTCATCAGATGGCATTCTGGTGCCAAGGAACTACCGGTATGTTGAAATGGGTTGAGCTTTATTTATACAAAAGTAATGCTTTGCCACCATCTTGTGGCATCTATCGACATTTTAATAGCAACAAGACAAGATTTCCCAGGTTGAAATGGACAATTTAACCAAAGTACAACACACCAAGAATTTGGTGTTCTTGTAAAGAAAAAGCACCTTTTATTAAAATAAAATAAAAAATAATGTTTATTTCTCAAAATAGCTCCTGGACCCTTTCATGTAGTCTGCTACTCTGGGCCTTAACTCGAACTGTGCCTGTGGTCTTCCATTTCCTCACTATGTTTCTCACAGTGGAAACTGACAGCTGAAATCAACTCTGAGCTAGCTTTTTGTATCCTTCCCCCTAAACCATGATGTTGAACCATCTTTGTTTTCAGGTCATTTGACAGTTGTTTTTTGGGTCCCACATTGCCACTCTTCAGAGAAGATACAAAGAGGAGAACAACTTGCAACTGGCCACCTTAAATACCCTTTCTCGTGATTGGCTTCACCTGTATATGTGGGTCAAGGGCAATGAGCTGACCAAACACATTTTGTGTTCCAATAATTAGTGCTAAAGGTATTCAAATCAATAAAACAATGGTGCCTAAATTTATGCACCTGCCTACATTTGTTTAAGTAATTATTGCACACTTTCTGTAAATCCTATAAACTTCATTTCACTTCTCAAATATCACTGTTTGTCTGCTATATGATATATTTAACTAAAATTGCTGATCCGAACAACCAATGATTTATAAAGGAAAATCTTGAAAATGATCAGGGGTGCCCAAACTTTTTCATACGACTGTATGTGGTGACCTCACTAGTCTAAACAAAACTAAACTAGTCTAGTCATGACATTCTGATTAATATTACATTTGTGGAATATGAGATATGAAACAAAATCCAGCCGTTTTTATCCATCTCAGGGGGCGGCCATTTTGCCAGTTGCAGTCGACTGAAGATGACATCACAGTTGCTCAGGCGATGACCAATCACAGCTCACCTGTTTTCTGAAGCTGAGCTGTGATTGGTTGTTACCTGAACCCTGAGTAACTGTGACATCATCTTCAGTCGATCGATAGCAAGTGGCAAAATGGCCGCCTCCTGAGATGGATAAAAATGGCAGGATTTTGCTGCTTAACTCATATTCCACTAACACAATATTAACCAGAATACCGTATTTAAACTAGTGGGGCTGCATGTAACATATTAATGAAAAAAAAAGAAGAAAAAAAAAAGAAGGAAAAAAAAAAGTTTTTGGGTTGACTTCTCCTTTCACTCATATTCCACAAACACAATATTAATCAGAATGCTGTGTTCAGGCTAGTGAGGCCACAGACAACATATTGTAAACAAAAGTGTTCTGTTAACCTCCCCTTTAAGATGAAAATGTTAACTAATAACTAACAATGATAAAGAGGCATATAGTAGCACATATCTCTCTCTAATCTGCCATTTTTTCTTACCTCTTATACATTCTTTTTTGTGACTAGCCCTTTAGTGCGCCCCATTGATGTGCTCACGTTGCACGCAAAACATGAAGCGCTTCTATTTAGCGCAGGAAAGCAAAATATGTGCTCATATTCAAGTTGTTATCAGCATGACATTTAGACCTGACTTTTTCCATTGCCGCCCACTTGATGCTTCATGACGCCTCAATGCGGTCAATGCTGCTTGCTCGACTGAAACGGCCCTCTGCTTCTTAAAAAAAAAAAAAAAAAAAGCCACCAACTTCCTCCTTTGTGATGCTGATTGAGATGTTAAGCATTTAGATACCACCACCCCTTTATTCACTATCTGTAATTTTAGATCGACTACACTTCTCTTATAGTGCTGGCCTGATGGATATTTTAAGCAAATGTCAAGTTAGCAACTGCAGATTACAGGTGTGCTAGTCAAGCCGCATATATGTTTGATTTGATATGGATATTTGCGAAGGAGAAGGATTAAAAAAAAAAAAAAAGGTCAACTGCAAACAAATGTGTCACTGTTGTCTAGGGAGTGGGTGTAACCGTTGCAAACGCTGTCACCACTTTAGACCCAGCTAGCAGAAACTGAAAGTTCATCATATTAACTGTCAGGTGTAGAATTATTTGTTGGGTTGGTTGTAATTTCACAATGGAGTTTAATTAAACCAGTTAAGATGGGATTTAAGTGTGGACAAATGATTTAAAAACGGATGATTAATATGAGTCTCTAAGAAGTGGCCTTCCCATCAAGTGTGAAATTGCACAACCAAACTCAAGTTCTACCGTAAGTCTTTTGTGAGCTGACTACTTCCCCAAAAAATATCAATATGGGAGTCATTCGGAATTTTAACAAATTACTGCAGGGCAAATGTTTCAAGATATTACCAGAGTCAGGCAAGGAGACTATTAGCATTTGCTCACAGTGTTGTTAGCGCTAGCAGCACAGGGGGGGGAAAAAACAAACAAAAAAAACGCCTGAAATTCTCTCTGAAGTTGTTGATGTTGGGACTGGGAGGGGTTTATTTGTGTCCAGTGAGCACCGCAGAGTGCAAATAAAATTTGAATTTGTCATTATGGTGGCTGGCTTTTGCACTGCCTGAGGGTCTTGATGGCATGAGGAGTGATTGATTTGTGCGAGGAAGGACTGGGCCCTCAAAGCAAAATTTCAGCAAGGCCAAAATGCGTGGTGAAAAGTAGGTTTGATCCTTGGGCTGTTTTTGGGGGGAAAAAAGCATGCCACAGACATTTTATGACGACACTTATTGTAGGAGATTTTGTGAAGAAAAATTGTGTGATAGGGAAGGTGGTGTTGTAGGGAAGCAAATTTATATATCTATAAAAAAATCAAAAAAAAATCACTGTCCTAATATTTCTGGTTCTGAGTGTATATTCCTCGAGCTTGCATTAGTGAGACATCCCTCACAGCTGAGGAACAGCCCTTCACAAGCAGCACAACCTGCCAGACCTGCTTTATTGTCTCTCTCAAGGGTTTTAAATTCCTATTACTTTATCTACTTACAGGAACTAGTATGAATCTACACACTTACATAACCTAGTTATTCCAATGTATGCTTTTAATGTCCTCAGAAACATTCAAACGTACCTTACACATCACACTTTGATTTGATTTGTTATCTTGCATTGCATTTCTTGCTATGAATGAGTGCAAAGATAAAGTGTTGTGGTTTATATCGAAATTGGTATTCCAATGCAAATTGTTTGTATCTGTGTCTGCAGAAGGACTTGGAGCCTGAGGGCAAAATTTACGTCGTGATTAAGCTTAATGGATCCTTCATAGATGGTAAGGTCACTGCAATGCGTTATCTCCAACAAAAAAAGTTATGGCTTGACTGGCTCCTTTGGTTGTGTACAAGTGCCTTAAAAAAAATATCAGTCGTCATTTTCTAGCATAATTATAACCTTAATTCAGCCAAGGCAAATGTTTGACTTATTTTATTAGAAAGATCTCACAGCACGCCACCAAATATAAGTCTCATAAAAAGTATACCAACTGAAATGATGTAATCATTGATTTACACAAAGCTGTTCTGTTGTGCAATTTGATTGGACACAGATGAATGCACAGGTTAATTGTAACTTCTGCCATCTAGTGGAAAGCTTGTCACTATATGTTGCTGGCATTAGTAGATGAATATCTATCCTTTATTTAGGTCTGTGCAAGTAGGTAATCAATTTTCTATTTCATTTTATATTTAGCACAATTTAAAAACAGTGCAAGGAGGGAATATAGCCGAAATGGCTTATAAAAGATTCCACTCCATACTCAAAAGGGTCATATCAAATTTCAACAAGAAAAACAAATCTAGATAGATAGTAAAATCTATTAGAAATAAATAAATGGAAATGTAAAATAATTACAATCAGGGTAAGAGTAAATGTAGCTTCAATAATTTTTAAGATACAGTATAAGAGACTACATTAATCGAAATTCAATTACAATTTACACGCCACAATTATAAAATCGGCATAATTGTAAACAAAAATAAAATATTTTTAATCCTAATTTTGACTTATTTATTTTAAAATGACTAATTTAATCAATCTTTTTTGGTCCAAGAACTTGCATCCTTACAGTGTTTGAAATTGTTTGAATATGTCTTAATATTTTTTCCGTTTAAATGTTTTCTTGTTTTGTACCAAAAAAACAAATGATTGTCCTCCTAATCGTGATTTCAATTATTACCAAATTAATTGTGATGAATATTTTCTTCATAAATGAAGAGCCCTAACATTATTTATAGTAGTAAATGAGAATTTTGGGACCAAATGGGTATAACACAGTTGGGAATCATTGCCTTAGAATGCTCTGTTTAATAATAGACTTGACAACAGACATATATGCAAAAAATTTGACAGTGGAAATTTTAGCATTACTCAACTAGTTTGGTAAGTATTAAAAGGACATCATTCGTAACTAAGATGCACATGAAATTTTAGCTCTTGCAGTGATATGAACTTCTTTCCTCGTGTGTCAATCGATTGTGTATTTGTCCTGTTGACAGATGAGGCCATCGTGCCGGAGAAACGCCATAAAAAGTTTTCCAGGAAGCGTCAGGGTGCCGTGAGACGGAAAGTCCACCAGGTCAACGGTCACAAGTTCATGTCCACTTACCTTCGCCAGCCCACTTTCTGTTTTCACTGTAAAGAGTTTATCTGGTGAGCATGTCGGTTAAGCACAAGTCACCTTAACCAAACATTCATTTGTTTTTCTTGATTTATTTTTTTTGTTTTGTTCCAGGGGTGTTTTTGGAAAACAGGGCTATCAATGTCAAGGTGACCTTATGTTCTTATCCTCCTTACAGTTGAGCTTTGCTTCTGATTTTGACTTTTTTTTTTTTTTTTTCCCTTTTCCCTGAAGTGTGTACATGTGTGGTTCACAAGCGCTGCCACCAACAAGTTGTCACTGTGTGTCACCGCATGAAGAGGTCACAGGTACCCGCCCTTGATTCATTTGGTACCTGATTTAAACCCCATTTATTGCAACTATTCAAAATGTACTACGTATTTTACCCCTGATTTACTGCATTGTTTAAACGGGACAGTAAAATGTTCTATGCAGCCACACTAGTCAAACATGGTATTGTGATTAATAATTGTGTTTATGAAATAAAGAGTTAAACGGCCAAAATCCACCCATGTTTATCCATCTCAGGGGGCGGCCATTTTGTCACTTGCTGTTGACTGAAAATGACATCACAGTGTCAAAGGCCTCAGGTCAAGACCAATCAAGACTCGGCTTGCGAATGCCACATGACCAAACTCAGAAAACAGGTGATTGGTTGTTACTTGAGCCCTGAGCAACCACGATGTCATTTTAAAGGGATACTTGACTCATTGAGCCATTTTCAGCAGTAAAAAGTAAATATTTTTTCCCAGAATGCGTTTGATAACTTCACTATTTTTCATGTACAATTAAAAGCTTTAAAAACACATTTTTCCACTTGCTGTCGACGGATGATGACATATCCCACAAACCCAATTATTCGTCAAAATGCCATGTTTAGTTTAGTGTAGGGCCGGGCACATTGTAAATAATATTTTTGGCTTGCCTTCCCCCTTTAAAGTTTAATATTTAGAAGTTGTGACTGTTTTTAAAGCAGAACGGCGGAAGCAACACTTAAGCATCACCGTGTGTCACCTTTGCAGTTAGCAAGCCCGGGCTTCAGCATCAACGTCCCTCACCAGTTCACCACGCACAACTACAAGTCGCCCACTTTCTGTAACCACTGTGGATCGCTGCTGTGGGGATTTGTCCGGCAGGGCCTACACTGCAACAGTAAGACATCCATATTCCGTTTTTAGGCAGTAGTCTCTCACTCTGCAACTGTGGTATCATTTTGTCTTCTGTGGATTTTTTCCCCAGTCTGTAAACTAAATGTTCACATCCGATGCAAAGACAACGTTGCACAGAACTGTGGAGTTAACACTGTGGAGCTGGCCAAAAAGCTGGAAGAGATGGGCATACATACTGGAGAACTCTTTGAGACAAATCCAAGAGTATGAGCGCTTTCAAAACCCGTCATGTAAACTCAAATGCTGCTGCTTCATTGTGGTTGTCATTTTCTTCTTCCATTTTCCTTGACAGGTCGTTTCAATTAAAACCAAGATTCCCTCTGAAAGGAGGAAGAGTGAGAAACGTCAGCCAGACGTCCCTCAATTTGGCATCTCAGACTTCACATTTCTTCAAGTGCTCGGCAAGGGGAGCTTCGGCAAGGTGGGAAAGGCGTGGAGAGGGGCGACGTGTGCAATAATGACATGGTGGCGTGCGTTTGTGTTGTACCTGCAGGTGATGCTTGCTCGATTCAACAACAAAGATCGGGTTTTCGCAGTCAAGGTGCTGAAAAAAGACATCATCTTGCAGGACGATGATGTGGAGTGTACCATGACTGAAAAGAGGGTGCTGTCACTGGCCAGCTTTCACCCGTACCTCACACAGCTATACTGCTGCTTCCAGACTCAGGTCAGTGAAAATGCAAGGCACACGCGTGCCTATTTGCTGACATCTCTGACGGAAATACTCGCATTGCTGAATTTCAGTGAACTGTAATTATATAAGACAAAAAACATGTTTTTCTAGTAGTTTGTTTGTATGTGTGTAGTTGTTTTGAATGTTTAGTTTAGGTTGATGACATCTTTGCCTATAAAAAATTACTAGGTTGACTGATTTCACACGGCCCCAGGGATTTTTTTCATTAAAAAAAGGTTTCCAAAAACTACGGCCAATTGTGAGATTTGCAGATTTCTTGTAAACGGGGTGTTTACATGTATTTATTTATTTATTTATTTATTTTTAAGTCTTGCGTGCATTCAGCCCGTGCTTTTGCGACATATGGTGGAATTGACGTCAAAAGTCAATCAGTATTTGGCTTGGTATACATCTAAATGAGCTTGATTTTTGTGTGCAGTGTGTGGATGTTTTTTTTTTTTAATTTGTATTTATTTATTTTTTTAACAAACGAGGCAGTGTTGGATGGATTTTTTTTTTCCTACACAGGGAGGGGCAAAATATTCGGTTTTAAAAATACCCTGCTATGTGTGCACAAGGTCTTTCATTGTTTTAATTTTTGCCACGTTGCACCTTTACAGCGTTTTTTTTTTTTTTTCCCACTATGGTAGTACCTTATTTGTTCAGCAGGTGGCGGCAGTTTTCAACATGTCCAAGTGGGTGAAAGGAGACTGCATACTTTGCGCTTTTTCCCAGCACTGGCAATCTTAATCTTCTTTCGGTGTTTGAGCCTCCACTGACCTATTTCACTCAGAATAGAGCAGCATTAAGACACATTTTAACTCTGACGCTTTCCCCTTGAACCCGTTCACACCAGCACTGTGCTGTAAAGTGGCTTTTGTTACATCATGTCGTGTTCCTTTTGCAACCGCAAAGCACACCAAGTTTGTGTTACTCTCAATTATTCTTTGAAAGGGCATTACAGGAAATTGTGGTAGGAAGTAACACTGGCCTTCTACATTTTAAAAATTATTTTGAGTAGACCAAGTCGGTTGTCGTTCACTATTCAAGTAGCTCATTAAGATGTCCAAGTGTTTAACACATGCACCCTCTGTGGAAAAAATAACTTCTCTTAAGAAAAAGATGACTGTTTAAAAAAAAAAAAGCCTCTGGCCATTTTTTTTTAATTTTTTTTTTATTCCTGGTGTGTCTGGGTTGCTTGAACTGACTTGTTTTACTTGTTGGCTTGGGCAGACACCTTCAAATTGGCTATATTGTATCCTCCAATCAATAGTCTGATTTCCAACTGACAGTGCTAACGACAGTGCTAACACCTTTCAGGAGTACCGTAAATGGTAAAATATTGACATTTTAACCAATACATGACTAACCGATGACACAAATTTGCGCTATCTTGTATAGCTTATTAGCTACAATTGTACCCTAGTTCTTCATAGGTACATCTCAAAATGCTCAATGTGTTTTTTGTTGTTTTTTTTTTTTTTTGTAACTTTTTACATCAAGTATCTCCTCAAAAAATACTTTACTGTCAAAGTATGGCAATCATAACACCTAAAAATACAGTCGTGAAGAAGGCCCATAAGTGTTCATCAAAAACAAGACGGAGATCTTAGTTCTACCTAAGATTATGTGCTTAAATTATGATTAGATTAAATATACTGCACATAAAAGTTAAAAATGGTACCTAAATGGTTAAAAAATGTTCAGAAAAATCAAATGCAAATGGACTGTACTTGGGGCATTAATTCTTTTGCTTACCACTAGAGGGAGCCCAAAAAACAAGTGGCACTCAAGGCACACTAACAATAACTGCATCGAAAATTAAAATTACTTCATTATTGTTGATGTTGAACGGTAAATACTTTACAGTAAACAAGTACAACACAGACTGTGTCATCAACATATTGCAGTACTAAACATGCTTTTGTGTTAGTCCGAAGCGTGATTAAATATAGAAATGTATACCACTCAAAAATTTTCAGCAGCGCACTCCGATTGCTGCCTGTCTGACCAGCTGACGATGCTTGACGGGCAATCCTGTGAATCGCATCCTCTTCCCCTTCGCTTTTATTTCTACATTAGATACCGACCGCGGCCTGTAATAAGAAAGAAAGATTTATGGATTTGATCAATATTTTCTTCACCCCACTAACTTCAACCCACATTTAGTTCCACAGCAATCCGTTACAGCCGTGTGAAGTATATGAGGTGCCGCCATGCCCTTGAAAGTGAGCTTGGCCTCGTGACTGATAACATGAACTCTTCTCTAGGGCCACAGATTGTGTAATTTTTTTTTACGTGTTTGTGCGCAAATAAAAGTTATTGCCTCCTATCATGTACAGGACCGTCTCTTCTTTGTGATGGAGTTTGTAAACGGCGGCGATCTGATGTTCCACATTCAAAAGTCGAGAAGATTTGACGAGCCCCGGGCGTGTTTCTACACGGCGGAGATCACATCGGCTCTCATGTTCCTGCATGGCAAACACATCATCTATCGGTATGAATAACACATCTCACTTGGCCATGCTCACTGTATATGTTTACTGTCATAGACACTATTGTCACAATTTTTCTTTGCTGGAGTTCATCCAAGTGTGTTTGGGTGCTTGTGTCTGCCAGACAGGAGGCTTCATGTGAGTACGTGATGATGAAGGGCATCATGTGGGCTAACTGTAAAACCTGAGTTATATTTAGCTGGCTAATGTGACTTGTGTCAGTCGGTGCATGTTGTGGCATGCTTGTCGTCTCCAGAGGACACTCAGAGGTTGTGTGCTACAACGGAAATAACACACATCAGGGCAGGATAAGAAGATCAGGGTGAGGTTGAACTCTCAGACTGGCTGATGTAGTGTCTCTGATAGGAATTAGGTTTGTGGGGTTTACTTGCAAATACGGAACTCAATTAAAGCGGTTGAAAGGTTACAACTGTTTAAACAATTTGCTGCTTAGTGATGGGGAAAAAAGCCTGGACAAAAACTCAGTTTCTGGGTCATGTTTTTAGTCACACTTCTTTGGAAATTTTTATTTTTAGTGCAGCTTTATTTGTACCTTGTAAGTTGGAAAAAAAACTGATCAATCTCAACCAGCCAGATCTGGTGACTTATCGTGATTTTTACATTCAACTCTTAAATTATTGGGTTGGTTTTTGGTCTTCCTGGCAGAGAAGCTGGATGTTGCAATTGTTTTTTTTTAAAGTCAATTCAATTAGCTTAGCATATGTGTTTTCCTGAGTGCACTTCAAGAGTTCTTCATCTTCATTTATGTGGAGTCAAGCTGCACTGCATCATACAGAGAGCAGAGAGCTGTTTTGAAGATCATAACAGAACCTGCATACTAGTGTAAGCGTCTCTTTATGATGCGGTCTAGTTCTGGCCTACATTAAAAACCAGGAATAGACGTGTTAAGAAGTTGCGTGCAGCAAATTCTGATACTTTGTATCCTCCTGACTACCAGGTAAAAAAAAATATTGTCCAATCATGTTCATTTTGATAATCCCCAATCTTTGTGAAGTAACTGGAATACTGCAAAAGAATTTTTTTTTTTTTTTTTTTTTTTTTTTTAAAGCTATGATGTGTCCACTACAGAGGACATTTTTTAAAACTTAAATTCTAGGCTCAAATCCAGTTAAAATAATTCAAACAATACTTTAAAGTGTTCTTAAGAGTTTTATAGAAAACATGCTAACAACATTTAAAGCCTAAATTTGTTCAATAAAAAGTGTTATACACTTTTCCTCTTCCCTAAAAAGTGCTTGCACTGAGGGAAGCCATTTTCTTTTATGAAGCAATTAAAGGTAGCAAAGCCATACACATTTGGTATCATTGGAAAGCTCTGAATGTCCTCTATAGAGCACAAAAGGAGTTAATTCAATTGTATGTACTGGGTGAGGGAGATTCAGGTTTAAAAAGGTCCACTACAGAGGACAAATTTAAATTGCTGGTAAGGAGGATTTCAAGCTTTTCTATAATCTAACAGTGCTTTAAGTTTTTCTATAATCTAACTGTGCTTTAAGTTTTTTATTTGCTCATTCTCAAAGCAGAAATAAGTCAATGGAATGTTACATTCTCTTTTTACCTGCATGGCCATCTGAATGATGGCAGATTCCCCTCATGCGATAGTGAGACAATCAGTCTTCAAATAATCATTCATTCCCCCTTCCAACCCCACTAAAGATTTTGACGAGTTGGATTTTGATCACATGACTCGCCTCTAGCCGCTCACCCTCACACATTGATCCGTCTGCAGCAGGAAGTTGATGCTGTGATTTTCAATTTTGAATTGAAGTTTTTTGCTGCCTTTCAGAGATCTGAAGCTGGATAACGTTCTCCTTGACAAGGATGGCCACTGTAAACTGGCAGACTTCGGCATGTGCAAAGAAGGCATTTCCGAAGACGTCGGAGCGAGAACTTTCTGCGGCACCCCTGATTACATTGCCCCTGAGGTCAGTTCAGACTTATCGAACTTTTTTTTTTAAAAGACAGATAGGCATACATGGCTGCTGGCCTCTTGGACCACTTATGAGTTGAACTCGTCACATGCAGGACCCTCCCCCTTCCCAGCACAGATGCGACTTTCTCATGACCAACTGAAAGCCAGCAAACCTTGGCTTGGGGTCAAATTTTAAACAGTATTGTGGTTCATATATCTACTTGGTAGAACTTCTCTTAATTTTTGCACAATTATGACTAATAATGAGAGATTATTTTGCCTAATAACCCTGAAATGGAATGCATTTTTTAAAACATCACATGAAACATTTATTATTAGAAGATTTGACATAAAAATTTTTTTATATAATATGGGCATTGCATACACTTGATAATAGTAAAAAAAAAAGGAAAGTCAAAAAATTATTTATAATATGTTCTATGCAGCCCTACTAGTCTAAATACGGTATTGTGGTTAATATTGTGTTAGTGGAATATGAATTAAGCAGCAAAATCCAGTAGTTTTTATAAATCTCAGAGGGCGGCCATTTTGTCACTTGCTGTCAAGTGAAAATGGCATCACAGTTGGTCGGGTCTCAGATAACAACCAATCACAGCTCAGCTTCAGAAAACTGGTGAGCTCTGAGCAACTGTGATGTCATCTTCAGTCGACAGCAAGTGGAAAAATGGCCGCCCCCTGAGTTGGGTAATAATGGCTGGATTTTGCTGCATAACTCCACAAATGTAATATTTATAGACTGTCATGTTCAGACTAGTGAGGTCACATATAAACAAATTATTGTCAAGAAATGTTTAAGGTTGTCTTCCCCTTTAATAATAAACCCAACTAGGAAAAAGCCAAATTAACTTAACATAATGTGCCCACTAGTTCTTGGTGATATGGCTGAAAAATATCACAATGAAAGCATTTAATATCAGTCTATTTATAAGTGATTTTTTAAGCCTATTTAAAATAAGAAAAACAATTTAAATTGATTAAATGTCAAATAAAAAAAATATAGATAAAATTAAATAAAACAGTAAACAAAAGATAGTTGAGCTGTGATTGGTCGTTGCGTTAGCCCTGAGAAACTGTGATGTCATCTTCAGTCGACAGCAAGTGGCAAAATGGCCGCCCCCTGAAATGGATAAAAACAACTGGATTTTGGCTTGGCCGTGATCATTAATGATATCTACTAAACATGTGGCATTACAGATTCTTCAAGAGATGGTGTACGGGGCCTCTGTTGATTGGTGGGCCCTCGGGGTTCTACTGTACGAGATGCTGCAAGGCCACGCGCCCTTTGAGGCCGAAAATGAAGACGACCTGTTTGAGGCTATCCTGAACGAAGAGATTGCTTACGCCCCTTGGCTCAGTGTCGAGTCAGTGGATATCCTCAAAGCTGTGAGTCTTTATTTACTGTTTATCTTCTCTAGAAAGGCACATTGACTTCCATCTGGATGTGAGTCACTTTCTGTCCTTGGCGGGCGTTATTAATCTGCTCTGATTGCATCTGTTGGACTCTGAAGTTTTTCCACGCTGAACTAATGATAGTGAAAATCAATTTCCCACTTGGTTTGTGTCCCGCATTGCACAGGAAAAGACATTAGGCAGTGATCATTAACAAAATGATCAATTTGCCACATTCCGACCCTCTCTGCAGAGCGACAATCGAAATGGGCTTTGTTCTGCTTTGTTTGGTTTATTATGTCACGCTTCCCGAGACTGTCTGGGGCGCCGACTGCAGAGTAGCGGGCAGGCTTACAAGCGCTCTGCCAGCCAGCTGTTTGGACCAACTCTTACATAACTATATTAAGGCATGGTCCACTGCCCGCTCTCAGCTATAAATACGACAACGTGGACATGTCCTGCTTTCATTGGCTGTGCTGCCTCCCTTACCCATGTTGTTACTCCAACATGATTGATTAACCACTACACTAAGCTCATTTGTGTTACGTTACATAAAAAAAAAAAAAGTCGTTTAAGTGTGAGTGGATTTTGAGCATGTTGCTTTATTTATACCGACGGTTGATCCGCCGTTAAGCTTCTCGTTCTGATGAGAAGGTTCAAGCAATTCCTGTTGTTCTATTGGATCTATAAGAAGTATACTG
The DNA here is from genome assembly GCF_051991245.1 of Festucalex cinctus. NCBI lineage: Eukaryota > Metazoa > Chordata > Actinopteri > Syngnathiformes > Syngnathidae > Festucalex > Festucalex cinctus. Next base: position 5,283,357 of record NC_135422.1, read on the forward strand.
CCAATAGGGCTGCGCAATTAATCGAAATTCAATTACAATTTCAATGATTACACTCCACAAATACAAAATCAGCATAATCGCCAAGAAAAGATTAATAATACGAATTTTTGAGTTGTTCGTTAAATGTATACATTTGCACCTTTTTTAAATATTAAAATAACTAATTTAATAAATGTTTGTTCATCCAAAAGGAACTTGCATAATGATAGTGTTTCAAAGAATTTTATTAGTCTTAATATTTTTTATTTATTTTTTTAAGTTTAAATATTTTCTTGCTCTGTACCAAAAAAAATAAAAACCAAATGGGAATAGTTCGTCCTACTGCACAGTGCACATTTTGCACTCCAACTTCAAGTTCTTGCCAACATAAATAAATAAATATTATTTATAATATTATTAGAAATGTTTGGTCCAAAAGGAACTTACATAATTATAGTGTTTATATTTTTTAAATTGGTTTGAATACTTTTAAATGCTTAAACATGATCTTGTTTTGTACAAATAAATAATCATTTGAATAATTGCAATTTCAATTGCCAAAATAATCATGATTATTGTTTGTTTTGTTTTTTTTCATAATCGAGCAGCCCTAACTGCCAATGTGTACAAGATTGTTTTGTTGAATAATCTTACTTAATTCAAATAACTACAGGTTATTTGGATGACAAACAAAGATGCACTGTAGAATAATATTATAATATTATTTTTATTACTATTATTTAGATACATGAGAGGGCATATAGGAGCTCTCCGTTTCCAGTCACTGAAACCGACTGATAGATTTGTCAAGTCTTATCCATCTTTCTAGCGACTTGCTGTTTATCTCGGGGCTGTCACTGGGGAGTGAAAGGCTCATTAGTTTTGTTAGCTTTAGTCTGAATGTCATTGCCAGCCGTAAGATGTGCACCTTATCGCCAGCCGAAGACGGCCTTCTCCAAAATACATTTGCTTGTTAGCTTTCTTGCTGAAGGCCAAGTCAAAACAAAGTTGTCTCTCATTTTTGGCCACACCCCTGAGCAGCTGTCAAACCTTGACCTGATTTACTGTTTTTATTGTTTCTTTGTGTACAACACCAGGAAGCTGAGGCGGTTACACTACTGTTGAAACAAGGTGAACTTTTCTCAGCTGGTGCATTATGGGTTGTGCCAAGAAAAAAAAATCAGGGTGTGTTTTTGTAGTGGGGGGTAGTTACTTAATTACTGAATATCATCTTGGATGGACTCCAGTTTGGCCATTACTAAAAATTGCAAGCTGGAATAGATGCATTTTAGTGGAAGAGATACTCGGAAAGATTGCAGTTTCATGTTCAATTTTCTTTAAAACGTGCTATAATCCTTTTGCAGGATGTCACTTATTCATATACATTTATGTATCCACAGTTCCTGACCAAAAATCCACTCCGACGCCTCGGTTGTGTGCCATCAGAGGGCGGAGAAATCGCTGTGACCAGCCATGCCTTTTTCAGAAATATTGACTGGGAGTTGCTGAATCACAGAGCCATAGAGCCACCTTTCAAGCCCAAGATTGTAGGCCACCTTCACGCGCATCCTCCCCCATGAATACCAAGCTGGCCTAATGCAGTATTTGTAATTATCCCGCTGTCGTTCTCAGAAAATGCCAGAAGACGTCAACAACTTTGACCCGGATTTTACGAGGGAGGAGCCCACTCTTACACCGATCGATGACACCCCCATCAATCAGGACGAGTTTAAAGACTTTTCATACACTTCCCCCGACATGCTGGAGAACTAAAACCTGACGGCGTGCGCTCTCGAGCTTTGTCCGAGACAGATCTCGGTCATAGCGGTACGACTCTGTTACATTCCCCACAGACATGAGAGTGTAAAAGGGAGTAAGGTCAGTCAGACATGGACACGCTTTCAAATGACTACAGTATGGCGTGATGGACTTGTACATATTTTTGAGCAGGCCAAATTGTATGTACATGTGATTTTTTTCTACTGTTGACACTTAATGTTGTACTTCAGCAAATTGGGCATAGTTTTTTTTTTTTTTTTTAAACTTTCCAGCAATTCCCAGATTGGCAAACTGGCTGAGTGTGTGGTTTTGCGTATTTCCTGTGACACATATCATTCTGGGGAAAAACTACCCATCAATCCACTCCCACTCTGTAAATACAAGTAAAATATTGTATTGAAATTTGGAGCTTAAAGCCAGCACTCTACTATACTCAATAAAAACATTAAGCGATGTTGTTAAAGGGAGACAGTCGGTGTCTTCTATTTTTTTATTTTTTTATTTTTTTTATCAGTCCCAGTCTCGCAAACTCATGTTACCCATCCAAACTGTTATGTTGAGGACGATGCAACATTTCATTTGTGGTAAACGTTCTTGTGATTCATGGTGACTGCAAACTGAACTTTTTCAGATTTCGACACAACACTCTTCTGTTCAACCTAGGATGCATGCTTGTTGCTTTTGGCAAATTATAGGCAATGACAGAATTATCTTGTTTATCTTGTTGCTTTACAACTACAATCGTCATTTGCTGCTCCTATCTGTCAGTTTCTCGGTTTCCTTCCTCCGGAAAATACAAAAGCAACATGATTTACCTTCTCCAAACCTGTAAATTATTAGGAATCATTCCTCAAAAGGTCAAGTCTGAGCGAGATAAAGCATTAGAACCTCTCTGCGCAGCACTGGACAAAAACAACAAGCTAATCATCTTGTGAGTTCAGTGGGAGCTGGTGAAGAATAAACAGGAAACCTCACTGCGTCATTACCGGCGCTTTAGATCAAAATAGAAATACATGAGAGAGGTCAATGATGTTTTAGGTGCCCCTTGAAAAGCATCGGCTCCGTTACAAGCAGTAGAAAACCAATCTGTTAAAGAAGACAGAAAGTCTTTCTTGTTCAAGGGCAGACTCGTAAACAATGCTGCTTTATGATGAACCTGCCCCGTTTTGGAGTTCACCTCCCTTTTAAGAGCGCAACTGTACTTCCTGTTAGCTTGTAGCAGGAAACCTGCTTTTGTTTACCTTCGACCCCCTGCCGTGTTGCAATTGTGTCGCTTTGTCCAACAGCGGTGGGGAGAAATTGCTAACAAGTGAGCACATTTTGCACCACGTGCAATATAATATGGAATAGCCATTAGCATATAATGGTGGTCTACTCATTTTAAAAACTAACTAAAAATATTCATAATACCACCCCATTTGGTTTCTGACGCTTAAATCAATGTTGTCCAAGGTCGTGTATAGATCAGAAGGAGCCTACTAATATTCACGGCATTGTGTTGTGTCCATGACGGCGGGCGGGCACGTGGTAGTTGAACGAATGAGGAGCGAGATTAGATGGCCTGACGTTTTGTTTAGCCATTACGGCCCAGTTTGGCAGCTTTCCTCAGGGAATGTAGAAATGGGAGTAGAGATTTAAGAGCCTTGTCTCAAATTTCATTACTGAGACAAACTGATGGCTGCCAGCGTGGCTGTGTGTGCAGCCTTGATTGAATCAAGACAGTCCCGTGTGCATTGCCCCCAAAAGCAGACACTGGGAAAAACTTTGCAATCATCATTTTGCTGTTTGCTGAACTTCTTACATCAATAATGTAATCCATTGGGGCCCGACTGCAGACCTTGTGTAGCAACCACACCAGCTCAGCACCTCCACATCAAGCATCTTCACCTCCAAGATCGTCTGAGACTAACGACGTTTTGGATGAAGTGAGGGTCTGTATGGGCTCAAATATGTTATGGACAACAGACATGTATTGTTATGGTTGTTACGTAACTCATCTTAAAGAACTGAGCTAATGGTCAGGGAACCTCTAATGGGTAAACCGTGTGTGCATATCAGTTATCTTCATAATGCAGCTAATGATTTATCTTTCGAGTGCTGTGTTCAAACATGTAACGGCAGTCATTGGACACCGACTATATGTGGAGCACAGCGACGGGAATCTGCTGCCCCTTCTGACAGTAAGAAAATACTTTACTGTCTGAGGGGATGCAAGGTTAAAGGGCAGGCAGGGGCGTCTGTCTTCCTTTTCCTGGGCCGCAACAAAGCATTATGTGAAAAACATCCTAGAAAAACATATGGTGAGTTTAAAACAGGGGTGACCAACCTTTTTGAAATGGAAAAACATGGACTTCTTGGGCAGTGACTGTAGAAGTAGCTCCAGTACCTTTTTACAAATGAATGGAATATTAATGGAGGAGTTTTCACCCAAGGGCTTGTTGACAAAAGAATGATACCATTCATGGTTGGGGCATGCATCCAACATGGAAACTAATTCAAAAAATATTGCTGAATAAACTCATAATTAAATTAAGAAAGTTGTATGAATATTTTTTATATATTTAATTGATTATATATATATTTTTTTGTATTAAAGTAACAGGGCTGCAAATCAACGCTAATAGAGTTTTTGCTCAACAATACATACAGTAGTAGCTGTGATAGCTATACTCACTGGCCATTTTTTCCCAATATTTATTTAAATATTAAAAAAAAAAATGTTTTGGAGAGCCAAACACCACTCTCTCCTTGTTTATTTATTTATTTATTTATTTATGGGAGGGTTTAAAAAAACCATTATTTAGGGTAATTTATTTATTTATTTATTTTCGAATTAAAACACTGCTAACAGGGTTACATTGGTTTGAACGACACAGTCCAAAATATAAACAGTTCGAAATGGCTTATTAGCGATACTAACTGCCAAACTAATTAACTTGATGATAGTGTTTCTGCTGAGTCATCTGACTCACCTTTTTTTTTTTTTTCACTTTCTCTAGAATGGCTTAAAACGTTTTAGTAACAAGATTGTGTGCATTTTGTAGGCTTTCTGAGCTTTATTATAACTATTTAAAATGTACCTGTGATATAATTTGATTTGTGATGATTATTTTGATTTCTCGTGTGATGAAAGGTCGTTTTACTATTAGAACAATCTGTCTGGTTTGCAGTCGCAGGCAAAAGTAACACAATACGCCACTTGTTTTCACGGTGTAAGGAAGCGTTGCCTTGAGTTGCATTGTGGAAATATCAGAAATGCCCGGATGTTCGCAATTGTTCATTTACAAGCAACAGATATCAACAAAATTGTATCAACTAAAATTGGTTTACTTGTTTTCCCATTATACTGCAATTGTTTTGGTTATCAAGATACACAGAGAGAGGGAAAGAGAGAAACAAAGTAGTGGGTGCGGCGTGCGCAAGAGCTACACTTGGTATTTAAAATGATATTTGGGAATCACTTTTACGAGAGTTACGTTGTTTCTCAGGCCACCAAGTGCACGTTTATTTTTAATTTCATGGATGGGACAGAAAATGTCCTTCAATTCCGGAATGACCCTAATATCGGTGACTCCACGGTGGGAGAGTGCACCGCACTTCCTTCGATCAAACATTATACAGTACAGTACAATGAAACAGTACAATATCGTGGGCGCGTCCACGAGGGGTTGATCATGTGATTGCACGTCCCCGCGGCCTCTGGGGGGAAGTGAGTGATCCTGAGCTGGTGTAGTTCCTCCAGTTTTCAGTTTTCCAGCGTGGCAACGCTGCCAATTGTGGACGTACGAATGGCCTGTCTTTAAGCCGAGAGACTTACTTCCTCGCAAAAAATACACACGCAGGTAACTCACACGAAGAACACTTAACGAGCTCGGAACCCACATCGGCGAGGATCTGCTGGTGTTCGGCATCATTCGTCGACGGCGACGGAGACAGCTTGATACGGATCGGGCGACACAACTCGGGTGCTTCGGTCCTGAAATGGACACAGGAATTGTACCTGAAAAGAAAAGGTAATGTTGGCACGAGCCTGCGCTACACGGTTACTTGTCAAAATATGCGCCTGTCGGTTTGAACAATATAATTTATGAGAGGTTTTATGTTAACTCTTACTACGCTTACGGTGACATAATAATATGTGATAGCTAATGCTAACGTTGTTGGCTAGCTTCGCGACGTTTATTTGCCCAGCTTGTGACTCCTCTTTGTGTCTCGGTTAATTTGTTGTTTTGTCTGATTAAATACGTCATTTTAATTTGTAATATATATTTTTAGAGTTACGTTTTTTGTGTGGTCTATGAGAGTTTTTGTGACTGCTGTCCTGTTTTGACGTTGCGATTGCTGGCCTTTATCGCTTGCGAGTACTGCTTCGGTGTGGTTCTTTTGTTAAAAATGTATAAGTGGTCGTGTGGTTACAACATAGGGTCGTTTTGAGTCATTACTGTCAGTCGCTAAATGTAAATAATTTTAACTGTAGTAAGTAATGCAGTAAGTTAGGTCTTGACTTATGTCAGCAGATATGAAACTAAGCAGGTATTTTGTTATGGTAATATTTGATCTGTCAATTGCTTCTTTGTAGCTACTCTTTAAAATCCTAAACACATCAACCAACACAGCAAACAAGAACTCGCTTACAGTTGTTTATTTTGTCCCTTTAAAACCATGCAAGTTATAGCCCATTTGTTTTTTTTTTCCCCACTTGCATTCTTGCTGTCAAATTGAAATTTGGCACATTGCCTCGTGTGCAGGTCGAATTACTACAGTGGCTATAAAAAGTCCACCATTGTTCAAATGGCAGGTTTTTGGAGTATTCAAAAGTGAGATCATGGAGTATTCAAAAGTGAGATCATGGTAACTCATTTACATTTTTTTTTCAACCGCTATTGTGACATTTTACACTTAGAACGCAATTTTTAAAAGCGAAATAATACTTGCTGGAATAATATGTAAGTACTGAGATAATATGGGTGCTCAAGTTTGTGCACCCTGTTCTAACCAGATATGTGGCTGTGTTCAGAATCAACCAATCACATTCAAGATCATATTAATTGCAATTAAAGTTCCTTTAACTCCAAATAAAGGCCTTTTATGACATTTTTGTAGTCACATCTTATTGCATAAGCTGCGTTGGAAAAGGCCAAGTTAGTTGTGTTTATTTCTGTGGCCACTGATGCACAATTAACATAATCCTGCCGCTCCATCCTTCCTTGCAAATGTTTACATTCTGTTCTTGTGTTAGTGTACCGACTGACAAGTAGGTAGTGTGCAACATGCCCTTGCTGTTCCTACGGTGCCTAAATGCAGTATAGACCTACATTGGTGTCCCACAGTCCTGATTGCCCATAAACTCTCCCTGCTACTTTTTTGTAAACATTTTTTTGTGTGACCTCCCCGACAACCTGTACAGATCGGGCAGGGTTAAGACTTGGAGTGTGGAAACTCGCCTGGTCCAAGACAGCACAAATTTATCTTGCAATCTGACAGAGTGACTGTTGTCAACAACAAAAAAGTCGTATAGTTCGAGCTGGGCATTTGACATTGGAGTGTTTTCCCTTTGAATTTTGCGAGGGGGGTCGCAGGTCGGTTGTCGTTTTACGATCGTTTGAAGACGATGGTGGTGTAGTTAGTGTGTGACATCTCATTTCCTACCTCAGTCTGATTCCTACCTTAGATTTAGTTTCTGCTTGGACATTAAAACTACACAAGCTATGAAACAGTTAACTAAGGTAGTTCATTTAAAAATTGGTGAACTGAACTTTGAACTACTTTGTTTTTAGAAAATGAACTTTCTCAACACTGGACTTTTACTGTTGCAACTTGCAGGTTTATCTGCAACAAGTAATGTATGACAAAAAAAGGTGGTCATAAAAACAGTAATTTTAAAAGACACGGTGGGGCGGGGAGAAACGAGGTTTGCTTTTATATCAAGTCGTAGGGACCAGCTCATTTGAGGATGGGGATGGATAATCTAAAGTCGTGAAAAAGACAGTAAGACACTGTCTTTGGATGAGACTGGAGAGAGAGCGTTAAAACGTACTCGCTCGAGTCTAGTGCAAATGGATGAAATTCTTACAAGCAGCGCACACTGACAATTTGGCCGCATTTGCGAGCATATTGGTCACCGTCTGGAACCCGTATAACACAGGCTGTTTTTCTTTGGCTGGAATTGGACCTTAGTCAAGGTTGTAGGGAATTATGAGCATAAAAATAAACACAACTTCTAACTTGGCCTTTTCCAACGCAGCTTGTGCGATAAGATGTGGCTACAAAAATGTCCTAAAAAGCCTTTATTTTGAGTTAAAGGAACTTTAATTGGCTCATTTAACATGATTTTGATGAATGTGATTGGTTGGACCTTAGTCAAGGTTATAGGGAATTATGAACAGTTCCAAATGCCAGCCAATGTTGGCAAAAAAAAAAAAACAAACACAAAAAAAAACTGCAGGCTTCTGCTTTAAATATATATATTTTTTAAATGTCAGGAAAGCTCACTAAAACAGCGGAAACTTTATTTGTACTTAATTGGAGGCACTTTAAATGGTAGTATGTTTTTGTTGTAATCAGGTTTGATGTAAGTTACGTTGCACAGTGCTACTTTGTGGTATTATTTCTGCCTCATCTCTTAATCACCCAGGATCGACTGACGTCAGAAGCAGTTGCCAAATATGTCTTGCAGTGGAAGTTGCGCTTAGATATTCAAGTACACTTTCTTCAATTTTATTCGAAGCATTTTCATATTTTAAGCATTCATAATGAGGGCGATGCCATTCAGGCCTCTGGGAAAATCGGAAATTACAGAACTTGTGGACCACATAACAGCAGTGTTAGGATTGTGACAATATTCAATAATTATTTCGCCTACCACTGATGACACTTGGTTTTGTATTTTTATACTTCCATTATATTTTGTTTGTTTTGGCTTTGTATTGTTCATATATATATATATATATATATATATATATACATACATACATTTTTTTTTTTAAATTACATTTACCTTTTTACATCTGACAATAGGTAGACCGCCATGTTTGAATGCGGATGCCCATGTAAGAATTTCAATGCGCACAGAGTATTGTTTCTCTAATATTAGTATGACAAAAACGTGAATCTGAAATCTAGTGCTGTGCGGTGAACAGCATGTGAGTATGTGTTGTATTAACTGGGAAAGTCAGGTGATAAATTCAGTATTTAACTGCTTGTACATAGCGATAGATGGAGAACTTAGAGAGCCTTGCTGCAATGTTGCTTTGTCTTCAACAAATGCCTGCCGGCCCGAATGAGCTTACATTGCCATTGATCTGTGTGTGGAGTCTGCAGACGTGCCATAAAAGGATGTTCATCATCGTGCCAGTCACATGCTTTTTTTCTATACTTCAACATAACCACAGCATATAGTAAAACCATATTCAAAGCCATCTACTGGTTTTGGCTTAACATTCACTAAGGCTTACTGATCTGCTTCTTATCAGATGTAATAGAAAAGTGAAAGCCACTATGTAGCTACGATGGCCCATTTTTCACCCCAAACTATGAATTTTTTATTCAGGAAAATGAATTTTATTTACAACTTGCGTTGTCCAAAGTCTCATACTTAGTGGCGCCTCTTCCTATGGAAAGGTTTTTGTTTTGAAGTTTAAAATAGCTTACTTGAGGATCTGTTGCTGTTCCCTGCCTAATTGTCTACTTATTTAGTTGTTGTTTTTTGACTGAGTACCCTAAAAAAAAAAAAGAGGCGCACTAGAGGAACAGAACACTGAGCAAGCGGAATGTTGGCACCCTGTTTAGCGAACGGAGTACTGGCAGTTGCTGCACTATTTTTCTCCTTTCTTTCTTGGAGCCAATCCTCTGTCCTTTTTTTTACTGTTATAATCTTCTGTCCACTGGTTCATATCTCTTACTGACTAGTATTCATAATGTTCATCCAGTCATAGTATCTATTTGTACTGTGTTTTAAAATAGCACAAAGCTAAACTATATATGTTGTGTTTTCTAGCATCAAACTACAGAGGACTTCGGGTCATGCATGACCCCATGTGTACGAGTCCTGTTATGTAATATTGGCCGTTTGCCTGGGAATGTGTTAGTTTCTGCTGGGGACTGTTTTTTATTTTTTATTGGCTATTTTAATATAGAGGGAAAGCAGTGTGTCTGGATTAGAATAAGTAGGGTGAACTGTTATTTGTGTTTCTTAGTTTCGTGAGACAAAAAGCTGATGGCATCATCTGACAGTTTAGAATGTTGAGTAACAGAAATTATTCATTGGATGGAAGATTTAATTTAAACTTTGGAGAAGAAAAAAAACTATCCTTCCTTTTGCTTTATGTGTTTTGAAAATGTTGACTCCTGTCAATCTGATGAATACAAATTATTTATAGCTAGGTAATTTTTGTGTAGTGTAACCTGTTGTAACAATAGTTGGTCTCCATTCCTTTGGATTTCGAAACACAATTTCCCATAACATTCAAGTTGAGTTGTCCTTTCCAGAGCAAAACTACAAAGTGGCTAATATTAGCAGTCTAAGCTACTTCCTCTAATTAGTATCTTTAGCCGCACAACCCTTATTGTGATTATCCATGTGGCTGCCACAGATACTTACGTATGTCCTCAAAGTTGAATCATCTCTGAGCGAACGACTCTGCAATGTATTCCACTACATTGCGCCTCCAGATGTATTTTGTCAATTGATGGTTGGCAAACAACTTTGAAGTATTGCGCCATTCGCTGACGTCTGGCCAACGTCACGCTCCTCTTGTAATACAGCTGCTGGTGTGGCACTAATATCATGCGGACGTTGTTTAAAAACTTGCTGGCATGTGTGCCTAAAAAAAAAAAAAGTGTCTAAAAGAATGTTGTTTGGTTTCATTGTACACCAAAATAACTGCAAAGCTAGATGCATGTGACACTAGAATTTGAAGATTCTTTCTAATATCCATAATGTATATGTGGTTAGTTTAATTACTTTTTATAGTGTTGCAGATGAATCCTTGCTTATGAATGAAGTCAAAATTGGAAAATGTGACATTGATATAAAACACACTGCAGAAGTGACCACAAATGTCACAACATTATGACTGCACCATGTGAGACTTACTGATTAAATATTGTGTAAATATTTGTCAGTGATATTGATTGCTAAAGGAAGGTGCTTGGGTAATCAGCTCCTCAACAGTGTGGGGAATCTGACTCCACTCAGACTGATGAATTATTTACTTGAGTTCTGAAGGTGACATCCACTAGCTAGCCAAATAACATCCGCAAATCACATTTTGCTGGTATTATTATCAGCCACTTTTGAGCTGGACATTTTGGACTCTCACAGCATTTTGCTCTTTAAAAATGGCAGTTCACATTTTAGTTAAGGCTGTGTACACACGGCGTCCCGTGTCATTACTGTTCCATCACACAGAGCTATTTTTAGAAGTTAGTGGTCTTTGTTGTGGTGCAACTTGACGCTTTTGAGGCATTATGTGGCCACAATAACTTACCCCCCCCCCCCCCCCCCCACATGTCTCCCCGCAGGGTGAGCTCAGAGCGAAGGAAGGAGAAGTCGAGGGATGCGGCGCGATGCCGGCGCGGGAAGGAGTCGGAGGTGTTTTTCGAGCTTTCCGAGCAGCTGCCGTTGCCTCACAGCGTCAGCGCCAGCCTCGACAAGGCCTCCGTCATGAGACTCACCATCAGCTACCTGCGCATGAGGAAACTGCTCGACACCGGTCAGTCGCTGCTTTCAAATGTTTCAGATGGGGCGAGAAAATGTTGTCCGCCACCTTCCTAAGGCGTAGATATGGGAGCGCTGATGGTCTACCTTGGGGACTGGGATAACGGTGTAGTGTTTTGAAGCAGGATGGGAACGATATACATATATAAATAAATAATTCTGGGCCTACTAAAGATGATCAAATTAAGAACTATTTATGGTAACAGAGCCAACTAAAATCCAAATCACCATAACTAATTCACCAAATTACTGAGCACTTCATATTCTAAACTACACATCCTTCCATTTAGACATGTTACCATACCCTAGCCGCTGCTTTCGTTTCATTCTGTGCTTTTCTGTCCCTCCAGATGAGCCAAAGGCAGAGGAGGAGAGCGAATTGGACGCACAGCTGAAGGGCTCCTACTTAAAAGCTCTGGAGGGCTTTCTAATGGTGCTGTCAGAAGATGGCGATATGATTTATCTCTCTGAGAATGTTAACAAGTGCCTTGGCCTGGCACAGGTAAGTTTGAATTACAGTTGTCACCATTGAATTGTATTTTTTTTCTTCTTCGGAACAATGAAGGACACATTTTTACTAATACATCTCGATAAAGTAGGTTAGAGGTTCACAAGTTAACAGCGCATGAAATGCTGATGTGAAATGTCCGACGTTCTGTCTCTGACTTGTGCAGTTTGACCTGACTGGGCACAACGTGTTTGATTTCACACACCCCTGTGACCAGGACGAGCTGAGGGAAATGCTGGTCCACAGAACAGGTACGGAGCATTTTAGCATCATAACTCACGACGACAAGTTTATGTGAACTTTCCTTTACGCTAATTTCCCTTTAAATTCAAATCATAGAAAAGTTTAAAGAAATGGGAAGATCCATCTTTTGAATGATCTTCCTGTTCTTTTTGGTCAAATTTCAGGCTCCAAAAAGGCAAAGGAACCAAACACAGAGCGCAGCTTCTTCCTTCGAATGAAGTGCACACTCACAAGCCGAGGCCGCACCGTCAATGTCAAGTCGGCTACATGGAAGGTAATGGAAGGACTTGCTCATAATAATAGCTGGACTGAAACCTTGATAATCATATAAAGTGCATGTTGGTAAGTGCAACCCAATAACCCATTGCCAAGCAAAGTGGCCATTAGTCAGTAAACTTCATTTGAATTCAAAATAATCAGCCTTTAATTGTATATGTGTACCGATATCGACATCTGAGAGGCCATGAGATGGGCCATTAGCAGCCTATTCTGACTCAAGCCCATGCGGAAGACATTAACAACACAATTACTGAGCCCGGATTGCATATTTAAATCATGATAATTCCATACCCAAAGCAGAATTCAAATTTCAGAATTTAGATGTCTATCATCTCGAGTATTTGGTGGACATGATTACAATACTATAAAGAAAAACATTTTCTATTATTGTTAGCAAATGTTACATTTTTAAATAACCATGTGATCTTTGTTTTGTTTTGTTGTTTTTTTAAGTCTAAAAGTATATCACAAATGTTCCAATGTCAACGTCGACAGGTGCTCCACTGCTCGGGACACGTGCATTTACACAGCGGTCTCAACGAGCAGACTGCCAAGGACCACAAGGAGCCAGCGCTTCCTTATCTGGTGCTCATCTGCGATCCTATTCCACACCCTTCCAACATCGAGGTCCCGCTGGACACCAAAACGTTTCTCAGCCGACACACGATGGATATGAAGTTTACATATTGCGACGAGAGGTGAGCACACGTGATCCGGCGTGGGGCTGGGCGCGATACGGTTGAAAAGTGCCATCACGAGTATTTTGTATCAGTCGCTATCGATAGTTGTTCATTTAAAAAAAAAAAAAAAAAAAAAAAAAAAAGTACTATTCAAAATTAGGATCTGGACCAAGGAGGTTGACTTTAGTAGTTTTATTTTAAAATAGAATATTTAAAAAGGAAGTTTAGTCAACCCAAAAAATTGTCTTGACAATAATATGTTGTATACAGCCCCACTAGTCTAAATATGGTATTCGGGTTAATATTGGGTTAATGCAGTGCTTCTCAAATAGTGGGACGCCCCCCCCCAGGGGGGCGCGAGGCTTCGTCAAGGGGGGCATGTTTGACCTCGGGGACATGCCTTTTTAATTTTATTTTATTTTTATTTTTTTTATTTTTTTTTACTGTCGAAGAATAAAGTGCAATTGCACCTCCACTACATTAGGGGGCAGTGGCGCGCTCATTGGCAGAGTGTGCGCAGGGAGCCACCTAGCACTCACAATGTCTCAAACAAAATTTAGATTTGTGTCTTCCTACTTGAGAGTACAATACATGCTGATCATTTGTTGATCCGACAGGATCACTGAGCTTATGGGATATGATCCAGAGGACCTGTTGGATCGTTCTGTGTACGAGTACTATCACGCGCTGGACTCAGACCACCTCACCAAGACTCATCAGAACTGTAAGCGTCACGTGCATCCTTGAATCGAGTTTGAATAATGTTGAAAATGAACTACAAGCGCTGCAGTGTCTTGGCAAGCGGCGTATCATAAACGTGCTTATGTTTGTATATGTACTCAGTGTTTGCAAAGGGCCAGGTCAGCACAGGCCAATACCGGATGCTGGCCAAGAGGGGGGGTTTTGTGTGGGTGGAGACGCAAGCGACTGTCATCTACAACAACAAGAACTCTCAGCCACAGTGTGTGGTCTGTGTCAACTTTGTTCTCAGGTACGTAAATCACTCGGAAAGTCCCAATATTTAATTAATAAGGAAATAAATAAGCTTCACTTATAATGAAATATTCTATTTTAGTAAGGTTGTGGGTGGTTTAAAAAAAACAACAACTCATCTTACACTACCCTTTAAAAGGAAATATCTTGCAGATTATTTGATTTAGGGAAAAAAATGTACCGGACATGTGCATGCACATTAAACAAAATAATATATCAATTCAACAAATATACTGCATGCTAATCACTTCTTTCCACTTAGTTTTGGCACCATCTTGTGGCATCTTAGGGAGTTTATAGTCCATTATTAAAACCACAAATGGGGCAGTCAGTGATTGGTGTTTATTTCATACTTTGTATTCGTATAGTGATTTAAGAAAAAAAAAAAAAAGGTGATTAATGTTGTACTTTGTACTATGTTTGGTTCGGTCATTTTCCAAAGTAAAAACAGCAGAAAAAACTTTTCAGTCGACAGCAAGTTGCAAAATGTGCTTTTAAAGGTACTATTGAAAAATAATGAAAGTATCAAATTAATTATAGACAAAATATTAACTTTTTATTGATATAATGGGCTAAATAAGTGAAGTATCTCTAAGGACTACAGAAATCAGTGAACAATTCTGTTGATATGCTGAAACCAGAGGATTTGGACAATAATTAAAAAAAAAAAAAAAAAAAAAAATGCCCCAAATGATTACTCTCAATTACTTGTCAATTGTTTAATTTTGACTAATCGAGATTATTAGAGCATCTATGGGTCGGCCAGTATGTGGGCTATTTTGACAAATTATTGAGCAATATGAAGTGTTAAAAATTGATTTTTTTGCTCACTTTGACAATGCAATTTTAATGGTTGAACAAACATGTTTTTTTTGTTTTTTTTATAAATGACTTTTGGAGGTACAAGTTTGACTTAGTCTCCCTGTTCTGCAGTGGCATCCAGGAGGAGAAAGTGATCTTGTCTCTGGAGCAGACGAAGCCTGTGAAGAAGGAGCTGCAGGAGGATGGAGAAAAGCTTGTTGTGCAGAGCTGCCCACTAGAAAAGCCCCCGACCGTGTTGAAGATGGAGGAAAAAGAGAAGGTGGCCCCAGAGCTGGACGTGATCAAGCTGTTCACGCAAACGCTTGAGCCGAAGCCAGTGAGCAGCCTGTACGATCAGCTGAAGGAGGAACCCGAGGCTTTGACGCTGCTGGCGCCAGCAGCCGGAGACACCATCATCTCCCTGGACTTCAGCTGCCCCGGTTTGTGGCGGCCTCCTTGCAAACTTCGTCTGGATGACTCGCGTCCTAACGCCCGCCTCTCCCCTCCCACAGATTCCGACATCCAGCTGCTGAAAGACGTGCCCCTCTACAATGACGTGATGCTTCCCGCCACCAGTGAGAAGCTGGCGCTGCCGCTTTCTCCTCTGCCGCCCAGCGAGCCTCTCGGTGTCGACGTGGGCGCCGCGGATGGGAAAAGTGACGACTATGCCGGACCCGCGGCCACGTCGACAACCAGCAACAGCACAGCCGAGGTAAAGCCAATTAAAGCTCATTCAAAATTGTACAAATTCATTTTAATGGTGGAAGTGGTTAAAAACAAACAAAAATGTTCTATTTCACTGGATGGGTACATTAAATTTATTAGGGGTGTCCGGCAGGGCTGGACTGGCCATCTGGCATTAGAGGGCAGATGCCCGGTGGGGCCGGTGTCCTTTGGGGCCGATGGTGTGCTATTGAATGATTATTTTCCTCCATTTTACCCCAAGAGACCGACCCACAATTTAGAAGGAGCAGCCCATTCATTCATTTACAATCTAGATATCAAACTGAACCAATAAACATCAGTGGCAGAGCTACGTAGCCGAGGGCGGTCAGAAAATCGGGCTGGGCCAGCGGGCGCAAGTCAAAATGCCGATTATTTGCGCCAGTCCAGTCCTGGTGTCAGGTGATTATTACAATTGAATTTTATCGTAATTAATTACTTCTAAGATGTGATTAACCTGATTTAAAAAACAAACAAACACATTTTCGTACTCTTAACGTAAAAGTGGAAAAATGTTAAATTAATAGAAATATGGCTGCATCTTTCAATCATTGATACAGCTATTTTATAATCCATAAAATTGCGTGAAAATTAAAAAGATGTACTGTGAAAAAACGAGTATGATATTGATTTTTCTGCCACTAGATGGCATCATTGCATTTATAAGATGGCGACGGCTCAGTGCATTTTTCCTTTCATATGAAGAACTATCTCATCTTTATCATGAAGTAAATTAAAAAAATTCTGCACTCTCATTATAATTGTGCTTTGACCTGCTTCCATATTTCTTTGTTACAGGTTCCTCCTCCTCCAGACTTTTGCTTAACCATGGACCCGGACATCTCGGACTTTAAACTAGACTTGGTGGAGAAGCTGTTTGCTATTGATACACAACCCAAGACCCCCTTTACCACACAGGTAATGATGACGTCATTGGTGACTGATCTTAAAAAACAGTGATTGGATGCTCTTCCCGAAAGGCAATGGAGGACTTGGACCTGGAGATGTTGGCTCCCTACATCCCCATGGATGACGACTTCCAGCTGCGCAGCGTGAGCCCCGAGCAACCTTGCGGACCCGCCGGATCCCTGGAGAGCTCGCCCGTCCGCGTCGCGCAGGCTCTCCACAATTATCTCGGCCTGCCCTTCGGCACGACCAGCGGCTCCGCATCGTCCCCGGCGTCGCCCGACACAGTTCTCGCCGCGTCCCCCATCCTCATTAAGAGGTAAAGGTTCCGTAAATGCGCTCCGCCTCCCGATTTTCGCGTGATGTATGTCATGTTTGTTTGTCAGAACGGCCCATTTGGACAAAGAGGTGTCGCTCCGCACCCTGGCAGCGCAAAATGCACAGCGCAAAAGGAAACTGGATGACATACGAGCGATGGTTGGCCAGGTAAGTGAAACATCTGTAAAATTGACATCCAGTTTGATGTAGGGATGCAACGATATCCAAACATCACGATACGATATTCCACGATATGAAGGTCACGATATGATAATTATTACGATATTGTGGGGCCGTTGGCGATATTTAAAAAAAGATCACAAGATTGTAAAAACAGAGAGCTCATACTAAAAAAAAAAAAAAAAAAGCACAATATTGTGCTTTTGTACATAACATCAATGCATATAAACCACCTAAATCTCTATTGAGGCACTTACTTGGTAATGCAAGCACACATTGATCGCTTCACAAGCAAATTCGGTTCTCCTTCATCTGACAATTAGCATAGATTTTAAACATAGAAGGCCAAAACATTCCTAATGAAAATTAAATTGTACTAATAAACTCGCCACTAGAGGGTGCTAAAACTGCACAAATGGAAATCAACCTGACTTTTTTTTTTTTTAACAAATGTGTTCCTTTTAAATATTGTGAACATGACGACGACATATTGTAGCAGTTTTAATATCACGATATTGAGTTTGACGTCCAAATTAACATTCATGTTTTTGCCAGGAAACTTTGACGAAGGAAAATGTGAAAGGAGGGAAGAAACTGAAGGTTGACTTGGGCACAACCCAAACTGTTGTTCTGCTGCCTTCAGGTGATTTGACGAGACCTTTTTTGTGGATTGTTCCGTTTGTTCCATTCGTCATATGAACCGCCGTCTGTTGTCGTCTTAGATTTGGCGAGTTGCCTGTTAGGCAGCACCGCAGAGGTCACCAGGTCCCTCTTCAACCTGCCACAGCTCACCCGCTACGACTGCGAGGTCAACGCCCCCTTACAGGGCCGCCAGTATCTGCTGCAGGGGGAGGAGCTTCTGCGCGCCTTGGACCACATCAACTGAGTCATCGACATCCTCTTATTTATGTATCCGAATACGTCCAACTCGAGTTTGGCTGCTGTTTGCGCACATTACGTGAAGTCCGTAGCATTCCACTGTGATGAACGCCATCTGGGTCACAACGAGGGATTCAAGTATCACAAAGGTCCCGGTTTGTTGATTCTTTTTGTTTCTTTCCATTTCGCTCCTCCTGGGAGTCTCTCAGCACACGGCGCCTCTCAGATGACCTTTGCCAGCAGGTCACCAAGAATCGGGCGCAACTGCCAGCAGTGTATTGTAAGCTTCAGTCGCACAATTTCTATTTTCTTAAAAAGAAAACTATTACCAGCAATATATATTTTAAGCCTTTTAAAAACTAGTTTTCATGGGATTTGAAGAGTTTCATTTTTTTGCTCCCATACCCGTCTGTCTTAACATCTGTAGTCCACAAGTATGAACATGTTTAAATGTAGCGTTTTGAATGTTGGCTCAAATTTATTCACTCAGTCGTGTCTTTTTAGTGTTTGAATACTTTTAATTGTGTAGCAGTCCAATTCATCCTCCGTCACTTTTACTTTGCTGTATTTGTGTGTTGTATGTACTGTATATCAGCAAAATTCACTCGGTATGGCTTGTCACATTCAGCTCTGTCAAATGAAATATGTAACTTGGTTTGCTTTGCTTCACATTGCTTTTTCTCTGTCAACCATGAACATGAACATTTTTTGTGACACTTAAAAAAGAAATAAGGGGGTGAAACATGTTGCATTTTACTAACGTGATCATGGCACCATTGGGTGATTTGTCCAACACCGCTCAGTTATTTGTAGTCTGTGTAACTGATCAAATAATCAATCATGCCATGCTTCTTGTTACTGTCTAACATTAAATGGCTCTTATAATTACCGTTTCCTGTGTGTCAACTTCATTTGTCAGGAAGCATCGAACAGGAAGTGGAGGCGAATGAATGTGTGAGAACAAAAAATAAAGAATACTGACACTAGAAAATACTTTTAAAACATTTCAAAAACGATATTTCTTCCCACATTTTCATAAACATATACATGGTCATTAAAAAAAAAAAAAAAAAAAAAAACTACGTGGTCGTTTAAAAAAAATGCCTTACTATACATGGCCATTTAAAAAAAACAAAAAACGGCTTACTATATGTGGTCGTTTAAAAAAAAAAAAAAGAAATGCCTTACGATACATAGTCACTTAAAAAAAAAAAACACCTTACTATACGTGGTCGTTTATAAAAAAAAAAAAAAAAAAAAAACCTTACTGTACGTGGTCGTATAAAAAAAATCCCTTACTATACATGGTCATTAAAAAAAACAATGTCATACTATACATCGTCATTTTAAAAAAAAACAAAAAAAAACACCTTACTATACGTGGTCATTAAAAAAAAAAAAAAATGCCTTACTATACATGGTCATTTAAAAAAAAATTTTTTAAAAAACGCCTTACTATACGTGGTCGTTTAAAAAAAAATGCCTTACTATACATGGTCATTAAGAAAAAAGAAAAAAAAAACACTTATACGTGGTCGTTTAAAAAAAAATGCCTTACTATACATGGTCATTTAAAAAAAAAAAACACTATACCTGGTTGTTTTAAAAAAAAAGCCTTACTATACATGGTCATTTAAAAAAAATAATAATAATTACTATACATGGTCGTTGAAAAAAAATGCCTTACTATACATGGTCATTTAAAAAAAAACAAAAAAAAAAACACCTTACTATACAAGGTCGTTTAAAAAAAAACGCCTTACTATACATGGTCATTTAAAAGAAAAAGAAAAAAAAACGGCTTACTATATGTGGTCGTTTAAAAAAAAAAAATGCCTTACTATACATGGTCATTTAAAAAAAAAATTTTTTTAAAACGCCTTACTATACGTGGTCGTTTAAAAAAAAAATGCCTTACTATACATGGTCATTAAGAAAAAAGAAAAAAAAAACACCTTACTATACGTGGTCATTTAAAAAAAATGCCTTACTATACATGGTCATTTAAAAAAAAAAAAAACACTATACCTGGTTGTTTAAAAAAAAAAGCCTTACTATACATGGTCATTTAAAAAAAAAAAAAAAAAAAAAACGCCTTACTATACGTGGTCGTTTAAAAAAAATGCCTTACTATACATGGTCATTTAAAAAAATAATAAATAAATACTATACATGGTCGTTGAAAAAAAATGCCTTACTATACATGGTCATTTAAAAAAAAACAAAAAAAAAACACCTTACTATACATGGTCGTTTAAAAAAAAACGCCTTACTATACATGGTCATTTAAAAGAAAAAGAAAAAAAAACGGCTTACTATACATGGTCATTTAAAAAAAAAAAAAAAACTATACGTGGTCGTTTAAAAAAAAAATGCCTTACTATACATGGTCATTAAGAAAAAAGAAAAAAAAAACACCTTACTATACGTGGTCATTTAAAAAAAATGCCTTACTATACATGGTCATTTAAAAAAACAAAAAAAAAACACCTTACTATACATGGTCATTAAGAAAAAAGAAAAAAAAACACCTTACTATACGTGGTCGTTTAAAAAAAATGCCTTACTATACATGGTCATTTAAAAAAAATTTTTTTTAAAAACGCCTTACTATACGTGGTCGTTTAAAAAAAAAATGCCTTACTATACATGGTCATTAAGAAAAAAGAAAAAAAAAACACCTTACTATACGTGGTCATTTAAAAAAAATGCCTTACTATACATGGTCATTTAAAAAAAAAAAAACACTATACCTGGTTGTTTAAAAAAAAAAGCCTTACTATACATGGTCATTTAAAAAAAAAAAAAAAAAAAAACGCCTTACTATACGTGGTCGTTTAAAAAAAATGCCTTACTATACATGGTCATTTAAAAAAATTTTTTTTTAAAAACGCCTTACTATACGTGGTCGTTTAAAAAAAAAATGCCTTACTATACATGGTCATTAAGAAAAAAGAAAAAAAAAACACCTTACTATACATGGTCATTTAAAAAAAAAAAAACACTATACCTGGTTGTTTAAAAAAAAAAGCCTTACTATACATGGTCATTTAAAAAAAAAAAAAAAAAAAAAACGCCTTACTATACGTGGTCGTTTAAAAAAAATGCCTTACTATACATGGTCATTTAAAAAAAAAATAAATAAATACTATACATGGTCGTTGAAAAAAAATGCCTTACTATACATGGTCATTTAAAAAAAAACAAAAAAAAAACACCTTACTATACATGGTCGTTTAAAAAAAAACGCCTTACTATACATGGTCATTTAAAAGAAAAAGAAAAAAAAACGGCTTACTATACATGGTCATTTAAAAAAAAAAAAAACACTATACGTGGTCATTTAAAAAAAATGACTCACTATACATGGTCATTTAAAAAAAAAACAAAAAAAAAACACCTTACTATACATGGTCATTGAAAAAAAATGCCTTACTATACATGGTCATTTAAAAAAACAAAAAAAAAACACCTTACTATACATGGTCATTAAGAAAAAAGAAAAAAAAACACCTTACTATACGTGGTCGTTTAAAAAAAATGCCTTACTATACATGGTCATTTAAAAAAAAAAAAACACCTTACTATATGTGGTCGTTTTTTTTTTTTTATTAAAAAAAAGAAACACCTTACGAGACGTAGTTCTTTAAAAAAAAAAAAAAAAAAAACGCTTTACTATACATGGTCATTTAAAAACAAAAAACAAAAAAAACCAACCTTACTATACGTGGTTGTTTAAAAAAAAAGCCTTACTATACATGGTCATTTAAAAAACAAACAAACACCTTACTACTATACGTGGTCGTTTAAAAAAAATGCCTTACTATACATGGTCATTTAAAAAAAACAACAACAAAAAAACGCCTTACTATACGTGGTCGTTTAAAAAAAAAAAATGCCTTACTATACATGGTCATTTAAAAAAAACAACAACAAAAAAACGCCTTACTATACGTGGTCGTTTAAAAAAAAAAAAATGCCTTACTATACATGGTCATTTAAAAAAAAACAAAAAAAAACCTTACTACTATACGTGGTCGTTTAAAAAAAATGCCTTATTATACATGGTCATTTAAAAAACAAACAAACACCTTACTACTATACGTGGTCGTTTAAAAAAAATGCCTTACTATACATGGTCATTGAAAAAAAAACCAAAAAAAAAACGCCTTACTATACATGGTCATTTAAAAAAAAAAAAACACTATACCTGGTTGTTTAAAAAAAAAGCCTTACTATACATGGTCATTTAAAAAAAAACAAAAAAAACACCTTACTACTATACGTGGTCGTTTAAAAAAAATGCCTTACTATACATGGTCATTTAAAAAACAAACAAACACCTTACTACTATACGTGGTCATTTAAAAAAACAAAAAAAAAACACCTTACTATACATGGTCGTTTAAAAAAAAAAAAACGCCTTACTATACATGGTCGTTTAAAAAAAAAAAATGCCTTACTATACATGGTCATTTAAAAAAAACAACAACAAAAAAACATCTTACTATACGTGGTCGTTTAAAAAAAAAAGCCTGACTATTCATGGTCATTAAGAAAAAATAAATAAAAATAAAAAAACATCTTACTATACATGGTCATTTAAAAAAACAAAAAAACAAAAAACGCCTTACTATACGTGGTCGTTTAAAAAACAAAAAAAGCCTTACTATTCATGGTCATTTAAAAAAAAACAAAAAAAACAAAAAAAACACCTTACTATACGTGGTCGTTTAAAATATCGTAAAGCGTTTTTTTTTTTTTTTTTAAACAACTACATATTACGGAGCCCCTAAAGTGACATGGGAGAAAAAATTTTTTTTTAAATGTTTCTCGTCCGGACGAGAAACTTTCTCATCCGGACGAGAAGCTTTCTTGTCCGGACAAGAAAAGTTTCTCGTCCGGACAAGAAAAGTTTCTCGTCCGGACAAGAAACTTTCTCGTCCGGACGAGAAACATCACCTGCAAGCGGGAACTAGGAGAGCTAGCTTGTGGCGGCGGACGGTAGACCACTGTTCAACTTGCTTTTTTTTTTCAATGACCATGTATAGTAAGGTGTTTTTTTTCTTTTTTCTTAATGACCATGTATAGTAAGGCATTTATTTTCAATGACCATGTATAGTAAGGTGTTTTTTTTTGGTGTTTTTTTTAAATGACCATGTATAGTGAGTCATTTTTTTTAAATGACCACGTATAGTGTTTTTTTTTTTTAAATGACCACGTATAGTAAGGTGTTTTTTTTTTTTTTTTTTTTTTTTTTTTTAAATGACCATGTATAGTAAGGCATTTTTTTTCAACGACCATGTATAGTAATTATTATTTTTTTTTTAAATGACCATGTATAGTAAGGCATTTTTTTTAAACGACCACGTATAGTAAGGCGTTTTTTTTTTTTTTTTTTTTTTAAATGACCATGTATAGTAAGGCTTTTTTTTTAAACAACCAGGTATAGTGTTTTATTTTTTTTAAATGACCATGTATAGTAAGCCATTTTTTTTAAACGACCATGTATAGTGTTTTTTTTTTTTTAAATGACCATGTATAGTAAGGCGTTTTTTTTTAAATGACCATGTATAGTAAGGCGTTTTTTTTTTTTTAAACGACCACGTATAGTAAGGTGTTTTTTTTTCTTTTTCTTTTAAATGACCATGTATAGTAAGGCGGTTTTTTTTAAACGACCATGTATAGTAAGGTGTTTTTTTTTTTTTTTTTTTTTAAATGACCATGTATAGTAAGGCATTTTTTTTCAACGACCATGTATAGTAATTGTTTTTTTTTTTTTTAAATGACCATGTATAGTAAGGCATTTTTTTAAACGACCACGTATAGTAAGGCGTTTTTTTTTTTTTTTTTTTTTTTTTTAAATGACCATGTATAGTAAGGCTTTTTTTTTTAAACAACCAGGTATAGTGTTTTTTTTTTTTTTAAATGACCATGTATAGTGAGTAATTTTTTTTAAATGACCACGTATAGTGTTTTTTTTTTTTTTTAATGACCATGTATAGTAAGGCTTTTTTTTCTTTAAAACGACCACATATAGTAAGCCTTTTTTTTTCTTTTTCTTTTAAATGACCATGTATAGTAAGGCGGTTTTTTTTAAGCGACCACGTATAGTAAGTTTTTTTTTTTTTTTTTTTTTTTTTTTTAAATGACCATGTATAGTAAGGCGTTTTTTTTTTTTTTTAAACGACCACGTATAGTAAAGTGTTTTTTTTGTTTTTTTGTTTTTTGTTTTTTTTAAATGACCATGTATAGTAAGGCATTTTTTTAAACGACCACGTATAGTAAGGTGTTTTTTTTTTCTTTTTTCTTAATGACCATGTATAGTAAGGCATTTTTTTCTTAAACGACCACGTATAGTAAGGTGTTTTTTTTTTTTTTTTTTAAATGACCATGTATAGTGAGTCATTTTTTTAAAACGACCACATATAGTAAGCCTTTTTTTTTTCTTTTTCTTTTAAATGACCATGTATAGTAAGGCGTTTTTTTTTTTTTTTTAAACGACCACGTATAGTAAGGTGTTTTTTTTTTTTTTTTTTTTTTTTTTTTAAATGACCATGTATAGTAAGGCATTTTTTTAAACGACCACATATAGTAAGGTGTTTTTTTTTTTTAAATGACCATGTATAGTAAGGCATTTTTTTTAAACGACCACGTATAGTAAGGTGTTTTTTTTTCTTTTTTCTTAATGACCATGTATAGTAAGGTGTTTTTTTTTTTTTTTTTTTTTTAAATGACCATGTATAGTAAGGCATTTTTTTTCAACGACCATGTATAGTATTTTTTTTTTTTTTTTTAAATGACCATGTATAGTAAGGCATTTTTTTTAAACGACCACGTATAGTAAGGCGTTTTTTTTTTTTTTTTTTTTTTTTTTAAATGACCATGTATAGTAAGGCTTTTTTTTTTAAACAACCAGGTATAGTGTTTTTTTTTTTTTAAATGACCATGTATAGTAAGGCATTTTTTTTAAATGACCACGTATAGTAAGGTGTTTTTTTTTTCTTTTTTCTTAATGACCATGTATAGTAAGGCATTTTTTTTATAAACGACCACGTATAGTAAGGCGTTTTAAAAAAAATTTTTTTTTAAATGACCATGTATAGTAAGGCATTTTTTTTTTTAAACGACCACATAGAGTAAGCCGTTTTTTTTTCTTTTTCTTTTAAATGACCATGTATAGTAAGGCGTTTTTTTTTAAACGACCTTGTATAGTAAGGTGTTTTTTTTTTTGTTTTTTTTTAAATGACCATGTATAGTAAGGCATTTTTTTTCAACGACCATGTATAGTAATTATTATTATTTTTTTTAAATGACCATGTATAGTAAGGCTTTTTTTTTTAAAACAACCAGGTATAGTGTTTTGTTTTTTTAAATGACCATGTATAGTAAGGCATTTTTTTTTAAACGACCACGTATAGTAAGGCGTTTTTAAAAAAATTTTTTTTTTAAATGACCATGTATAGTAAGGCATTTTTTTTTTTTTTAATGACCACGTATAGTAAGGTGTTTTTTTTTTTTTTTTTTAAATGACGATGTATAGTATGACATTGTTTTTTTTAATGACCATGTATAGTAAGGCATTTTTTTTATACGACCACGTACAGTAAGGTTTTTTTTTTTTTTTTTTTTTTTTTATAAACGACCACGTATAGTAAGGTGTTTTTTTTTTTTAAGTGACTATGTATCGTAAGGCATTTATTTTTTTTTTTTTTAAACGACCACATATAGTAAGCCGTTTTTTGTTTTTTTTAAATGGCCATGTATAGTAAGGCATTTTTTTGAAACGACCACGTAGTTTTTTTTTTTTTTTTTTTTTTAAATGACCATGTATAGTAAGGTGTTTTTTTTGTTTTTTTTTGTTTTTTTTTAAATGACCATGTATAGTGAGGGATTTTTTTTAAACGACCACGTATAGTAAGGTTTTTTTTTTTTTTTTTTTTAAATGACCATGTATAGTAAGGCATTTTTTTTTTTTTTTTTAATGACCATGTATAGTAAGGCTTTTTTTTTTTTTTTTTTTAAACGACCACATATAGTAAGCCGTTTTGTTTTTCTTTTTTTTTTTCCTGTGTGTCAACTTAATTTGTCAGGAGGCATCAAACAGGAAGTGGAGGCGATTGAATGTGTGAGATAAAAAACAACACAAAAAAACACTGACACTATAAAATACTTTCAAAACATTTAAAAAGAGATATTTCTTCCCACATTTTCATAAACAATACAACAATAATGATTTGAAAAGTTAACGTCCCCTTTAATACCAGGCAGCCATGGTGACTTAACAGGCTGCACAGTTTTACTCAAGTACATGATGCAGTGGCTTGGCTGGTGTCTTGGCAGTAGCTTGTCATTCTGTGTATTCAGGAGTCATTTGCAGTTGAAGCTGCTTTTCTCCTCTCTGCACCACAACAGTGATCTTATCACATTTACGCACGGCCGTGAAGACATCCTCTGTGGTTTTCACCTTCACTCCGTTGAGCTCCAGTATAATATCTGCTGGCAGCAGGCCGGATCTGACAAAGAATGAGGGATGAGTAAAACTTGGTTTGAACAATCATGTACAGTAAAGCTTTTTTGTTGTTGTTGTTTTTTTTTAATGACCATGAATAACGACCACGTATAGTAAAGCGTTTTTTTTTTTTTTTTAAAACAACTACATATAGTAAGGTGTTTTTTTTTTTTATTAAAAAAAAAAACAACCACGTATAGTAAGGTGTTTTTTTTTTTTTTTTAATGACCATGTATAGTAAGGCATTTAAAAAAAAACACAAAAAAAACGCCCACGTATAGTAAAGCGTTTTTTTGTTTTTTTAAACAACTACATTTAGTAGATGTTTTTTTTATTTAAAAAAAAAAAACAACCACGTATAGTAAGGTGTTTTTTTTTTGTTTTTTTTTAATGACCATGTATAGTAAGGCATTTAAAAAAACAAAAAAACAAAACGCCCACGTATAGTAAAGCGTTTTTTTGTTTTTTTAAACAACTACATTTAGTAGATTTTTTTTTTATTTAAAAAAACAACAACCACGAATAGTAAGGTGTTGTTTTTTTTTTTTAAATGACCATGTATAGTAAGGCATTTTTTTTTTTAAACGACCACGTGTAATGGATTCCCCCCTCCTCCTCAATCAGCCTCTGTGTTGCCATGTTAATCTAATCTGCCCAGGGCCTTTAAGATCAGTAGTGCAGGTCAAAATAAATTATACGGTATTTAGAATGGAATAGTTTTTGTGATCCATTGTCATCTGTTTGCTTACCTACACGCCGGGGAGCCTATGATCACTTTGTGGATCAAAATTCCATGTGTCACGTTCGGGAAAGTTGGCTCTCTCAGCTTCAGCTCAGCAATGATGCTAAGACACATAGAACAACAACACAGAAAAGGTTTCAGTTGACAATTAAACCGGATTGACATTTTATTTTTATTTTTTTTTGTCCTTGCACTTAAAAAGCTGACCTCGGGGTCAGTGTTAGCATCATGACGCCAATGTACCGCCGCTTTGTTTCGGACCCGCCAAACCAGGAACCTGCAATTAATATTGGAACAACAGGGTGTGTCAGTGTTTTAGCCTTTTCAAGGAACTCTTTCACTTCCTCTACAGGAAAAAGAAAAACATGTTTATACTTTTTCGTTGGGCAGATTGATCAAGGAAAGTTTTCAGGCGATCGGACGGTATAGCGAAGGAGATGCCTGGAGTGACTTTCATCGTGTTTATCCCGATGACCTCACCATCCTGAGGAAAAATGCATATTAACTCATTTGCTCCCAATAACGTGTAAATACGTTTTTTTTTATGTTTTAAGTGTCCCAAAGACGTATTTATACTTTTAAAAATTTTTTTATTTATTTATGCTAGGTCATACAGAAGGCTTTGATGCAGCCTTTCAACTGTAAAGAACGGTTGCAGAAATGGTAGTTATTACACAAACGGCCAGCAGGTGGCAGCAGAGCAAAGGAGAGCAACCAGGGCCATCGAGTAAAAAAGCTTAATTACAGTACTTACAATTTTAAATAGATTTGTGAAAACTGATTAAACTTAGCTCCCTTCTAATGCTAATTGCTGCAAAACTGAAACGGATAGAAACATACTTTTTCCCCCCCTGATGAAATTAGAGACTTTAAATCTTTCTTTTGATAGGTTCCATGGTTTTATAGCAATTTACACAATATTCTGTGGGCCTTGCAAAATCAGTCAAAATTCATTAAAACAGCCAGGAGCGAACGGGATTGCTTCTGTGAAAATGGCTGGGAGTGAATGAGTTAAAGTGCTAAATACAGGTGAAAATCATGTTAGAAAAATAATTCCAACCGACTCCTGCTTGTTCAAATTCATGTAGGCGAATCAAAATTGTGATTTTGATAGTAGAGCTAACTCACCAGGTTGATGAGAGGACCTCCGGAATTGCCAAACTGCAAAACAAACAAACAAGACCCATTAGTAGAAAAACACAAATATTCCAGAGCTCACACTCACATTGATCGTCGCGTCAGTCTGGATGTACTCCATGTCGCGGTTAAACAGGCCAAGCTCCTTACTGCCCCTCTGCACTGAGCTGACGATTCCTGATGTGATTGTGTTCCGTAACGCAAACGGGCTTCCCATGGCCACCACAAACTCTCCTTGACGGACATCAGCCGAGCAACCAAGCGGGAGAGTCGGTAGAGGATTCTGTTGGGAAGGGTGAGGGGGGCAAATTAAGCCTGTGTTGCAAAATAAAATCCTCAAACAAGTACTGTTAGGTGGACATCATAACCCGAAGTTGAGAATACGCCAACCAGCGAGAAAAGACCATGACAGAGCTCAAAATTACATTTATGTGATTTGTCACAACCATATAAGATAATAAAACAAAAACACACAAAAAAAACACAACAATACAACATAATTTGTTAAAAATGATTTTGTGGAATGTGACGTTATGGCTCACAGACCCCTGCAGGCCCCCAGACCCACTGAAATAATGCTTCTATACGTAATAAATACAATTCATGTAACTTTCGAAGCTCAGACGTGCCACCTTGTGGACAGAATCGGAAATACATTGCATAATGGTTCTCAGTTTAAACACATATTTTTAAAGCTAATAAAAAATCAGTCCTGTAAAATAGAAATATGAAAAAATCCGAGGAACATTAGAATTTTCAGTTTTATGTTTCAATCTTTACTTTGCATGACTTCATGGGAGGCATGTTGACCTAACGTTTCCTCTTTTTGCTCACCTTTGCAGAGATTTTGATGGTGGCGATGTCCGCCACCTGATCGACATCTTGCACTTTGGCATCGTACACGTCTCCATTCGTGAGCTTGACGCGGACCCCTCGCTTGTTGGCCACCACGTGAGCGTTGGTCACGATCAGGCCGTCGCTGCTGATAATGAAACCTGAGCCATTGGCAACTACCACTTCCTTCTCAGAAAATGGATGTCTATTACAAAAAAAGAAAAAGAAAAAAAATACACAGTATATTTATCAAATACTTAAACCCCAAAAAATGCCAGCGACAACCTGCCACCTCACCTTCCCATGATTTCGATGTAGACGACCGCCGGCGTGGACTTTTCCACGACATCTGCTAAAAAGTTGTATTTATATCGAGGAGTGTCGGGTTTAAAAGGAGAAGCGCACTCAGCTGACGACAGAATGCGTTCAAGTAACCCGCGTGATTTGGACTCTGTCGCGGGTCCGCCATCCTCTCGACCGTCCAGCAGCGCGACAGAAGCGCACAGTCCCAAACCCACGGACAACGACTGAAGCAGGTGGGAGTGGGTGCGGTCGTTTCCCGATCCCTTGTCCCACGCCGGAGCCCTGCGGTCCAGTTGTGTGTTGTCGCCGAGGTTGGTTGTCAGCGCCGTAGACACCCGCCGGCTGCCTGTTACGTCAATATTTCTCCAAGTGTGTGCCCTTAACGCCGCGAGGATACGTCGACTGACAACAGCCGCGGTTGCTGCCATACTGCATCACTTTATGTAGAGAAAACACGAATGGTTTGTATCGAATAGAATTAAATGATTCCAAAATTAGCATTAGGATTTAAAATGACAGGTACCATGACACAACGACCAAACCAAATAACTCCAACCCGGAAGTATGACACTTGTTTTCTTCCTTTCCTTTTAATTGCGGTTTACAAACAGGCTCGAGGTTACAATACCGCCACCAACTGGAGTGTATGCAATAATGCGAGTATAGTAAGGCACAATTTATTTACTGTGATGTACTGTCGTATTTTTTTTTAAAGAGAGGACTCATAAAATGATACACTCTCATAAAAACACTTCAGAATCAACATTTCCCAGTTAACACTAGAAAATAAACTATAAATAATAATAATAATAATAATAATAATAATAATAATAATAATAATAATACACAGAAGAACCCTACGCCACAACATACAATCATTTCAGATGACACTAAAACCTTCTGGAAGTAAAGTAGCGGACCTCCAAACAACCAGCAACGGTATAAAATCCCACATTGGCTAAAGTACGCACGTCCTGTATAATAGAACTACACATCCTTGTAAAACAAACACAAACATTAAAAAATACTGGCTGGCTGGCTGGATTAGTTGCTGGATCAAGCAAGGGGATGAAGCAACAAATGTATCTATGTAATTTGTATCATGTTGTACAGTACTATATAATTCAACGTTCGTTTTTTGATATAACAATAAAGTGTAAAAAAATAAAATAAAAATAAAAAATCGTTGAAAGAGTGTGGAAAAAGATCGTTCCACCCATGAAAGCCGCCTTGGATACTAAATCAAGCGCACCAGTAAATGGCATTCAAACATTTCCAGCCAATGAGAGTGCAGTAAGCAGACAGCACTGTATTTTGAAAGCACTGCGGAAACAGTCAAGAAGGCCGTTTTCTTTCCACCAAATGGCTACAAACTAAGGCAATGTAGTCGGAAAGCTAATCAATGAAATCGGTACGAGAATAAGAGGTCGCTGCTTTAGAGGTATAGATTAGTTTTTGAATTGAGTAATAATACTATTTTTTTTGTTTGCGGCGTGTATATATTTTTTCTGTTGGGTGACGTTGCCTAACGTTTTTTTTTTTTTTTTTTTTTTTTTTTTTTTTTTAAAGTTATTGCTCTTCATGTTCGTGAGTGTTTGCTTTTCCGTGTTATTTAAGTAACGACGACTTCGTGACAGTTTGTATAAAAACTCAAGATAGCGAACGCAAAGGAGCTTCCTCGCTTTTTTTGAGAAGGTGAACGTTGTTTTTTAGTGTGTAGTGTAGCAGGGTAGGAGGTTAAAATGATGGTCGAAGAGCGAACTGTGGTTCGCCTAGTGGCTCTGCAACATCTCCGCACAGCGTATGGGATCAAGACAAAGAACTGGAACAAAAACAAAGCCAGTTGTAAGTCAGCGGCAACCAACTCGGTGAGTTGATCATATTGCATGATTTATTTTTATGTTTTGGCTGTTACTTAAACTAGACTTAAAAGCTTTTGGTTGTTTTGTGATTACATCATGCGTCCCCCCTCACAAACCAGCTCAAACAAGACATAATTTTCTCATAAACCTAAAATGGAAATTGTTGTGACAGAACACAACAGCATATAAAAGAAAGAGAGAGGAGAGATTCCAAGACGAACTTTTTTTTTTAACTCGATTTTAGGAGTCACAAGGTTTGTGATCATGAGGCTTCTTGCTGTTTCAAACGAAGTTTTACTTCCCCTTTTGGATTAGCTCCAAAGTATTGTGGCATAAACCGACAGTAATGCAAAGAATGCTCATTGTAGAAGACCTGGACAAGATTCTAATACAATAAGATGGAGATGTAAAATCTCCCAAAATTAGAAACACCTCTAACAGCATGTAGCACTGCGGAATGTTGTATAGCCTACGTTAAAACATAGTAAAGTGTGTATTTTTGACATGTTTCAATTGAGAATCTCAAGGATGCAATGCTGTAACTAATATGACTGATTCAGTGTGGGCTTCTCTCATTCTCATCTTATTTTTTTTTTAATTGTTGCCCCCAGACAAAGGTCTTTGGAGTACCATTGGAGAGCTTACCATATTATGACATGCCGCGCGGGCGTGTGCCACGGTAAGTTCTTTTAAAGGCCCCAAGAGATTTGTAATTGTAATTTAAATAAAATGCCACGTATGTCAAACAGGCCGTCATTCTTGGGATTGTTGTATGTTTTAGTGATGATAATACCATGTAAAGGTACCAGTAATAACAACAAAGATAAGTGTGTAACGGTAAACAGTGACCAGAAATTAAAACAAGTTAGGGTGACGTATGGAAAGCTCTGACTCCTCAATAAAATAAAATGCCAATCGAACAATACAATACAATACAGTACAATACAAATAAAACACATTGGTTAGATTGGATAAATCTGTGTCAATGGGATGTAACTCTGCTGTAAACTGAGGATCCCTTTGACACTTATTCATCACAGCAATACAGTCTAAAAGTGTTTTTGAGTGGTGGCCCAAGTCAGGTTATTTAATTTCGGATGCTTTGCTATATTGTATACTAGTGGCAACTAACAAATCATATCTGTGCTCTCCTAGCTTTCTAGTGGACGCATGCATGATGTTGCAGGCGCATGTCGACACAGAAGGCCTTTTCAGAAAATCAGGCTCTGTTGTTCGCCTCAAAGCCCTGCGGGTGAGTGATTGGTGCCTTTGCTCTGACTGTGTGACCTGGACTCCTTGAAAGGGCTTTCTGACACTAAATGTTGTCTGTTTCCAGACTATAGTAGATTCAGGTGAGGAGTGCCTGTCTTCTGCGCTTCCCTGCGACGTGGCCGGCCTGGTGAAGCAGTTCTTCCGGGAGCTGCCAGAACCCGTGCTACCCACCGAGCTGCAGGAGGCATTCCTCAAGGCCCAGCAGCTCGCCTCAGAGGAAGAGCGCACCGCCGCCACCATACTTCTGTCTTGCGTCCTGCCTGACGGGAGCCTCGGTGTTCTGCGCCACTTCTTTGACTTCCTCAAAAATGTCTCCAAGAGGTGATTGCATTTTTTTTTTTCCGTTTAATGTTGATGTGATGCCACATTTGGCCATTTGATTCCAGGAGTGCAGAGAATAAGATGGACAGTGCAAACTTGTCTGTAATCTTGGCCCCCAATCTCCTCCACTGTGGAGAAGTGACAGAAAAGATGAACGCCAATACAGAAAAACGCATCCGATTGCAGACAGCAGTTGTTCACTGCTTCATCGAGCACGCCCACAACTTTGGTACCGCCTCACACGCCTCAGCTGCTGTTCCTCTCAGCGTCAGCCTGTTTTAGCGCTCACAATGTTCTCTTCGGCTGCAGGTGTGCTGCCGCAGTTCCTTGAAGAGAAGGTTGCAGACATGATGCACTGTGAGCCGGCAATTCTGTCCCCCGTGCTCAGTGAGCTTCAGGAGCTTGACCAAAACTCAGGGATGAGGCGGAGACACAGACACAGTCTTGGAGGTAAGACGTGAATTTGTTTTCACTCTGTTTAGCTGAAGTCCGTCAAGTAGATAAACGTTATTTTTGTGTTCTCTCGTTTTAGTCTTTTCCTCCATCACTCCCGTGATTGCGACACCAACCACCAAGCGAAAACTTCCTTTAGATCCCGGTTACTCTTTTGGATTCTCAAACAAGAAACGTCGATCTGTCAAGAAGAATCTTGGGATGGACCTGCTGCCCAATTCCTTGTTCAGCGGCACCTCCACCCCTGGATCAGGTACTTTGGATTGCTCTCCAAAGGCTAGCAAAACATTCTAATGTGTGCTTTGCTTCAAGAGCGTTCTCTCTATTCTATATGAAGCTTGCAGTGAGTCGGGAGTGTTGGATTCATCTCAAAGTACTCTGCCCTCTGCTGGCAAGTATCAAAGGCAGGCGGCCACTTCAGCAAGAAGAAAGAGCAGACGATTGAGCGGCAGGCATGTAGTTAGCAGGTATTCATTTCCAGCTAGCGTTTGTTTTCTTGTTTACACATCGGCCATATCATAATGTAGAACAGGGGTCTGCAACCTGCAGCTCTGGAGCCGTATGTGGCTCTTTAGTCCCTCTCCTGTGGCCCCCTGTGTATCTCTAAAAATAATAGTAGAAACTCATTTTTTTTTTTTTAGATTAAATAGTCTGTAAATGAATTCATGATTTAGATAAAAATGAACAATTGAATAAATATTCAACAAATATCAGTGAAAAATTTTAATTTGTCAGAAAGAGAGACGCAAGGTAGATTAAAGTTTTAAAATGAACTAAAAATGTCCAAAAACATGACCATAAAATGTGCAGAGGAAGTGGAAAAGCAGAAAATTACTGTAAAATAGCCACGAAATTGCTAAAAGAAATCACAAAATTGATTTTTTTAAAAGGCGGAAAAGAAAATATTTAAAAAATAATTACAAAATGTCCAAAAACAAAAGAAGAAATAATGTCAGTGAAATTGCAAAAAAAGCCAGAACATTTCTTTTAAAAAGGCAGAAAAGAAAACATTTACAAGTCACTATGAAATGTCCAAAAAACATTTTTTTTTGTTATTTATTTGGCCTAAAATGGGTCTTTTGCCAGCATATGTTACTGACCCCTGATGTAGAACCACACAAAACAATGAGATGACCTATACTTTTTAATAGCATTTTTGACTGGTTAGTGGAAAGTAAATCTTTGTAAAGGCAGAATCCTACATCCAACTGTTGTTTTAGAGTAGATTTAATAAACAAAATCTGTTGCAATGTATGTACTGGTAAATGTAAACCAATTGCAGCTGATGAACTCCAGAAAAAGAAAAATGTTCTTTTCATGGCTAATCTTCCACATTTAATTGATTTCTATCCCATTCAAGAGTTGAATCTGGACGAGCTGGCTGCTTTTCTCCAAAAGTGGACAAAAAAGAAGCACCGCGCAAGTCTCTGCGCCAGCGCTTCAGTTTTGGGAGGAGCCACAAAGACGTCGTAAGTGCGCTTGCCTGATACAAGTCAACGAATGAACAATCGTGTCATCTTCGACCTCGCCAAGAAATTATTTTTGAATTCAAGTCATGTTTACATATGGGGTCAACTGTTGCATTTTTGTGGCGACTGCGCTTACATTTAATACTTTTAAAGTTGATGAATGCATGCACGATTCTTCCTCTTCTTGTTTTCAAATGTTTAAATTTGGGGTAGGGTATGGTACAAAGCTGAACAATATTTTTGATGCCCAATTCCCAGTCAAGCACAACACTACTATACTGCACATTCCACGGTTAAAGCTTGTTTAAATAGTGCAATAATTTTGATAAAACAAATGTTTTACAATTAAATGTAATCTAATTCTTGACTTAATAAAAGTTGCTGACCATCAAAAGCAATTTCTCATTTCATTTCTTCTGAGTGATTTCTCTCATCCTCTGAAGAACTAACCCCAAAAGCCATCCAATTAACAAGGAATGTTGCATTCTGGGTAACATCTGTGGGTTCATTTAACACTATGTACTAATCCTAAAAAGTCCTCTGACATCTATTTCATCTTTCATTTCTCATTCCATGCCGCTTGCTGGTGTAGGGATCTGAATCCATAGGTTGGCGACTCGCCACCCAGGAGAGCGCCACCAGTTTTTCTTTCACCAAAGAGACCTCGTTCAAGCCGTCGCTTCGGCCCACAAATGCACAGTCCAACGGTAAGTACCTCAGAATGCTTGTTTCTCTGCAACAACAACAAAAAATCCTGACAAATTAATATGTTCTATGCAACGCTACTCTAAACATGGTTTTATGATTAATGTTGCATTTTTGGATTATCAGTTAAGCAGCAAAATTCACAAGTTTTTAGCCATCTCAGGGGGAGACTTTTTTTTTTTTTTTTTTTTTTGCAACGGTCAAATCAACCAATATATAACAAGAAAAACTTGCAGTCAACTCATCTTTAAAAAAAATTGTTGCAAAATGAACAATTCATGTCAATATCTGCAAAATTGGAGATTGTGACATTACAAGGATAGATATTATACAACATTTTTAAATGAATTTCTTTATACTTATTCGCAATACAGAATTTAAAGGGGTACAACCATGTCTTACTCCATTTGACGTTTTCAAGCTGCAAATTCTAAAATGATTTTTACTCTGAAGCACACTCCGTTCCTGCCTGTTAAAGCAATGACATCAATTTTAAGGTCAGGAGAATGCTAACTTTCTGGTATTTTAAATAAGATGTCAAGGGGGCGGCCATTGTGCCACATGCTATCGACTGAAAATGACATCATAGTTGCTCAGGCAATGACCAGTCACGGCTCACCTGTTTTTTGTTTTTTTTTAAGCTGAGGCGTGATTGGTTGTTTGGTGAAGCAAGTGTGATGTCATTTTCAGTCAACAGCAAGTAGCAAAATGGCCGCCCCCTCCGATGTTTAGACTAGTAAGGGCACATACAACTAAAGAAAACATTTGGCTTGACTTCCCCTTTTATACTTTTGCTTGACTAATTCCTGCTACTGTCCCACCTTGACAGGTTCAAAGTTTATAAGCAAGTCTGAGGACAACTTGCTGACCCCCAAATGTGAACCCGGCACCCACCACACCTCATGGAACGGTGTGACCCCCGCAGAAGCAAAGCTCTTCAGCCGAGGCTCCTTCCCCGATACGCCCACGAGCGTGCATCTGAATAGCCATTTCGTGTCCGGGCCCGCCATCGTCGCGTCCAAACCTCAGACTGGCTCCATCCTGTCCAAAAAACTGTGTTGCGCTTCCAGTGCGGAGAGCCTGGAAAGCGCATCCTCCATTACCGTAGCGCCTTCGCAGAACACCCTCGCCAAATCTAGAGCTCGAACACGCGAGTCGAAAACGGAGCCGGCAGAAAGTATCCTGCTCCCTCCCAAGCTTCCAACTCACCATGAGCTAAATGTTACATTTGACGTCGCCGCGTTATCACCTTTGCATATTGATAGTCTGATTTTAGATCCTGCTGGGAGTTGTAGTCCAGTGAGTGCCACTCAGGGTTCATTTTGCACCGCTGCCGACGCCGACTCAGATGAGCCGGTTCACTGCAGCAGGCTGATTGACGCTCTGGACGTGCAAAGTCCAGCACACTTCAGTCTGGGTGTCTCGCCAGGACCGTCTTCGCCACAGCCTGGCCTCCAAATTGGACAGCAGCCGCCACAAACTCAAGAGCGCCGCCATCCCCGCGTAGTGGACCACATTCAGCATTTCAACAAGCTCACGCTCAAGTCCCCCAAGGCCCAACATGTCAGGTCGCCGCTCAAGTTCCAGCGCACCCCCGTGCGTCAAACGGTCCGCAGGATCAACTCTCTCCTCGGAGAGAGCCGGAGACCCTCGGACGCGCGAGGCATCAAAGGCGCGAGAGCGGTGAGCCTGGAGAGCGGCCTGTCCCCGCACCCGCAGCTTCAGACGTCCAAGGGAGACGTTCTGAACAGCGCAAGGCCTGTTAAGAAACCACCCCCGGTCCCGCCCAGAAAGTCGAGCGCATTGGCGGCTAAAAGCAAGATTTGCGCTCTTGGCGACGTGACCAACAAGAACCAAATCAGGGCTCACGTGGACTCGCAGAAGCTGGCAGAGAACGAGGTGCAACATTACCGGGGTTCGCCCAGGAACCCTCTCAACCAACCACGACTGCTGCCAGCTACCAAGCCTGTTGATTTGTAATCATTGCCAGCATAAATTACACTTGATTTGAACCTCATTGATGTGGGATTTAATTTATTTGTAGCTTGAATTGTCATGGCCTTCTCAAGAAATGTGCCTTTTCCTTATGATGCTTTCCAGTAGGTTTTAGATTGTAGTGTATTCTGTTTGTTGTTTTTTTTTTTTTTTTTTATTGGTCGACGGGCAAGAAATCGTATGCTGCCTTTACTTTTATTTATGCATTCTATAGCTATTACTGTTTACAATTGCTAATGTGGTATTTTGTTGCAGTTTTATTTTTGTAACGAAAAAGTGCACTTTCTGATTTTTTTTTTTTTTTTTAAAGGAAAGCGGTCTTGATGAAATCAGAAAATACAACAAAACACCCATAACAAAAACTCGAAAAGTATTTCTTAAAAAAAAAACTGTCAACTTGTTGCGCAGAGGGCAATATCTTAGCAGCCACTAGGAGGTGCTGCATAGTCGTTTCTGAGTTGTACTGTTCAGTGCCACATACGCTGCAAAATAAATTGGACTTTTTTCGAGTTTTTTTTTTTTTTTTTTTAATATTGTTTTATGTACTCTAAAAATATTTTTATGACGTTTAAAAGAAATATTTAAAAAAATAATTGTCCATGTATTTCAATGTATGTTGTTGCCAAATTCTGTTCTCGCATAAAACAAAGTTGCTGGTAAGGGTCATAAATTGGCATGAGCAGTCTTTTTTTTTTTTTTTTTAGTAAAAAAAAAAAGTTACGTATTATAGTTACAAAGTAGCGAGGTTAGCAAATTATCACTTAATCTTACAAGCTGTTTTTTTTTTTTTTTTTTTGCTGCTTGTCTTGTTATGGACAACAGCTATGAATGAATAAGCTCACATTAACTTTAATAATGTTATACATACAGTACGTTTTGGGGACATTATTCATGTGATTTCTCCCAATAATTTAAAAACATAAATATGCAACAATTTTTTCCCCCGAGTCCCCTTTTTAGTTACCTTGGGTGCGGGGATGTTTCTAAAGTCAGGCATGTTTTAAGTGGCTAACTAGTGAACATAGTGAATTTAGTTTGCAATTCTCTGCCAGTATTTACATTTTCAAATGTTCACTTCTACAGACTTCCTTTGGGCTACTGTTTGCGCGTTGGGTATGTTTGGAATAGACACATTTTTTACTTTTTTTTTTTTAAACTTGAACATGATGTGGGTTAGTTAGTGTGACTGACGGTGGAAGCAAAGCGACCCACTTTGTTCATGTCCCGTTTCCTTCATCCTTGTGATGCGTTTAATTGTCAAACCTACTTGCTCCCGATGATGCATTCAAGTGTCCTCCACGCCCCTGCGAAGTGGTCCTCCTGCTTTCCTGAGCCCCGTGATGCGTTCATGTGTACTCCTATTGTCCCACGGTTCCTGTGATGCATTCAATTGTCCTGCCCTCTTCGGTCGATGTGAGTGTTTAAGGGGGCGGATAGGTTTCGCTTTTCTCCATATCGCTGTTAGCCAATAACGTGGGGAGAAGTGTTGTTCGAATCTCAGCTGGCAGACATTTAAAGGGGAGACAGTGCGGCGCTGGAGCAATTTCTAATGACTCCCGTGCCCCCTTCAAGTCTATGGAGGACTTTTTAGTGTCCCATCCTGCCACCGTCCCCACAGTGTGAAGTCGACAGTGAGAGTGGGTGCCTGCCCACGGAAGGTGCTATACAGCTGACAGGATCCAAACATCATCGCATTGAGGATTGCAGGTCGGTGAATTTGTCATTATGACACTGTAGTAGCCAATGCTATCTATTTTTATTTTTATTTTAACTGTGATAGTAATACAGTTAACATACTATAATTTTACCACAAAAGCTATTTTTGCGCTGCGTAAAAGCTTACGGTACTTGTGCGTAATTACACCAAACGACGCGTGTTTTTTTTTTTTTCTTCTTGCCCAGGATGGGCAAGTCGACGCGTATCATGTGCACCCTGCTTTTCATCCTCGGCTTGCTCTCGTCCCCGGGGGAGTCCAAAAGAAACCGAGGCTCCCAGGGCGCCATTCCTCATCCCGACAAAAGCAGCCCCAACGAGTCGGAGCGGCACCCTCCTCGACCCCCGCAAGCCGGCTCCGGGTCCCGCCAGCGGCACGCCTCGTCCTCCCCGGCCGACGAAGTTCTGGAGTCCAGCCAGGAGGCTTTACACGTGACCGAGCGTCAGTATTTGAAACGGGACTGGTGCAAGACGCAGCCCCTCAAGCAGACCATCCACGAGGAGGGCTGCGTCAGCCGCACCATCATCAACCGCTTCTGCTACGGACAGTGCAACTCCTTCTACATCCCCAGACACATCCGCAGGGAGGAGGGCGCCTTCCAATCGTGCTCCTTCTGCAAACCCAAGCGCTTTACCACCATGACTTTTACTTTGAACTGTCCGGACATGCAGCCGCCCACCAAGAAGAAACGCATCCAGCGCGTTAAACAGTGTCGCTGTATCTCCATAGACCTGGACTAGCCTGCACTCAAGTCAACCGTAACCATTATTTCTTTATGAGGTGTATTGGCCCAAAATAACATTTACCTCACACTATGCCCCCCCAAAACCCTCTCACACTCACCCAAAAGCATGCAAAACAAAACCAAACAAAACATGTATACATATATACACACAAAAGAGTGCGATTTTTTTTTTTCCGAGTATGAAGATTGTTCACTTTTTTTTTTTTTTTTTTGTGACTGTAAGAGGTTTTGGGGCCACTTGCGAGAGGTTCGTTTCTGAGTGTTTCTGAGGGGGGTGAGAAGTTAGTGTGACTGTTTCTGTTGTTGTTGAACTTCAATTTTTTTGTGAGCGTAATTTTTTTTTCAGTGAGCGTGTTGTGAGATTTTTGGCCACTTGCGAAAAGTAATTTATTGAGTGTGAATCCTTTTTTTTGTGAGTGGGAGAAGTGTGAGTTTTTTTTTGTTTTGAGTAAGAGTTAATTTCTTCAGTGTGAGTCTTTTTATAAGAGACTTTTTTTTTATGTTTTTTTTTTTTTTATCAGCTCATCAGCTACTGTGAGTTTTGGGGTATTTACGTGAGTTTTTTGGTGAAGGCTGGAGTTTTGGACATGTGGGAGAGGTGATCCTGAGAGGAATGAGGGAAGTTTTTGTGTGAATTTTTTTTTTTTTTTTATGAATCACATTTTGTCCAGGTGTGAGTTTTTTTTTTGGGTGAATGTGAGAGTATATGGTGTGATTTTCTTCCATGGGAGTAATATTTTTTTGTTGAGTGTGAGGTTTTTATAATTAATTATTTTTTTTGGTGTATGTGTTTGAGTACTATGATGTGTATTTTGAGAGATCTTATGTGTGAGAATGTTTTATGTGTGTGAATTCGAGATTTTTTTTTAAAGAGTGAGATTTTCTGTTCGTGTGAGTTTTTGGTGGTTGTGAGAGTATATGGTGAGTGTGATTTAGTGAGAGATTTTTATGATGACATTTTTTGGATGTGTATGAGGTTATTGGGCATGAGAGTTTGTGCAAGAGCGTAAAAGTGTAAGTTTTTTTGGGGTGTTTTTTTTTTTTTTTAAATTGTTTTTTTTTTGGTTGTTTTTTGGTGAGCACAAGACGTGTTAGTGTGTGATGTTTTACTCGTGTATGTGAGAGAGGTAAAGGCTATTTTTAGCCTATGAGGCACCTCATATATCTTCATGTTGTCATGCTTATTTGTGGAAAGAGGGGAAGCCACATGGTTTTATCTCCCGTTTGGAGAAAGTTGCATGCAATCTTCCCCACTTTTCTTTCGCTCAGCACTCGTGGACTCATAATGTTAAAGCACAACGGATATTTTTCCCTTCCCAGTTTGAAGACGTCTGCAATGGAAGCACTTGGCTGCACGCTAACGCGCACGTTTTATGCACGACTTCCTCACCTCGGCTTATTTAAGAAACCACTCAGACATTAAGTTCATTTTTTATGTTTCCACCGTGTGGAATTGGGAGAACGAACAGCAACGTTTGTAAATGGAAAATGTGATTTTTTTTTTTTTTTTAGATCTCATGTTTTAAGTTAACCTTAATGTGAACATGTTGAGTTTTGGTTAGCTGGATGCCTATGAGACATATAAATTTACAGTGAGGAAAGAATATGAAATATGTAGCTGTTACATGTAAAGGATGTTTGGTGTACTCATTAAGTTATCCCTACAAATAGAAAATAAATGGATTCTGGAATATT
Source organism: Festucalex cinctus (assembly GCF_051991245.1). Lineage (NCBI taxonomy): Eukaryota > Metazoa > Chordata > Actinopteri > Syngnathiformes > Syngnathidae > Festucalex > Festucalex cinctus. The sequence continues at coordinate 5,325,103 of NC_135422.1, forward strand.
GTTCACGACTTAAATCTTAACGTAACGTAAGCAAAATGATTTACACATTAAAATCGCCGATACATCTTTTTCTAAATCCTTTTTAGAAATGCTTTCCTCATATGTTCAATTGTGTTTGGGAGGCTATGTCGATAGCACCTTGACTATAATGTGCTGGTTCAAACTTCTATTTCACTGAGCTGGGGGCGCCGACCAGAGCGCCACTTCGTGGCCAGGATGCTTGGAAGGCACGGAAGTCAAGATGGCGGAATAAGTAGGCGGCAGGCAGCAAATGTGATCACTTTATCCAACAATTTGATTATATAACATTCCAAGAAATCCAACAAAGTCCAGTATGCTCATTATTAGTCCACTTGTGTTTCATTGTCCTGAGGTTATGTTCCAATAACTGCTGTGTATGGATTGTGGATGGTTTACTGTGCAAGGATGTATGTGGGTGGGTAGGTGTGTGTGTGTGTGTGTGTGTAGTCTCTACAAAGAGAAAGAAATAAACCCAATTACAAACTGTCGGAAGGTATATGCATATTAAATCAAATATAACATCACACTCGAGGCCACTCAATGCCAGCTAATGCTAATGCTAACGCACACTCGTTACTAAACTGTGAATAATGAATGCCACACATTAAACGGTGATAGCCACTCACGTCACATGAACGCACACTAGGTCAGGAAGACACAGAAACAACTTAAGAAACTTAACACAGCGTAAATAAATATTAACTACGGCGCGCTTCAACTGCTAACACAACGGCACGTCGAGCTGGTCACTTTCTCTCTCCCTCTCGCTCGACCGCAACACCAACCTTACGAGGACCCAAACTCAGACGCGCAAACAGTGCCTGCCAGAAAGGAAACAAATACTTGAGTCTTTTGTACAAATAGTGATTTTAAAATTGTCTTTGTAAAAATGAACACGATGTAGCTAAATGGGTTTGTTAAGCTAAATCGTATTCGTAGCTAAATGTCTTTCCGGTTCAATTTGCGACGTGTGGACTGCGTCAAAAATACTTGTGCTTCCGACTAGTTTGTGCCCCTCGGTTACGCGTTCGCAACCCGAACCGGAAACAAACTGATGTGCAAAATCACGTCCCGCCTCTTCCGTGGCATATACCCCATTATCAGGTGCTGGTGGTGTAGGAGGCAGGACCCAAACGCAGGGGGTAACAAAAACAAGGCAGGAATGCAGGTAAAAAAAAAAGAAAAAAAGAAGGGATTTAATTAACAAAAAAAGGCAAACAAGGTACTCTGTGAGAATAACGAAATGAACAAGGTCCAAAAAATAAACAAACTAAAGCAACGGAAACAGGACACGGCATGGACAGCAACATGGGAATGACAACAATGACTCAACAAGAAGTGAAAGAAAGCAGAGGAACTAAATACACATGGTAACGAGACAACAAGAGACACCTGGGCAAGAACACGTGGCTTGGGGAGCTGATTGGACAACAAACTAGGGAGGGAAGACACACTCAGGTGGACGTGGTTAGACATAACGAGACAAGGGATGAAACGAGGAATACATAACAAAACACCAAAAGAAAACAAAATCCCACCTCCACACAACTAAAACATGACATAAATGAGTTGAAACAAACAACTACAATAATACAAATATTAATTCATGAGTGAAATGATCTTTGGAAAGGCATATTTTCTTTAAAAAAAAAAAAAGTTTCAACCATTGTTTTGTTATACTGACACAATTAAAAAAAAAAAAAAGAATGTTTTTCCACAATGACTTCACAACAGACTTCCTATTATGTAAAATAATAAAAGTGAGTTGTAGAGCAAATAAATTGACGGCACAGCAAATCAAGTAACATTTTCCATTTTGATAGCCGCACATTCCAACAAACAGCGCTGTCTTAACGCAACTCCCAATAACAAGTTCCACATGTTTACGACACTAATCGTTTATTTGAAGAACCTTCCAGGAAATGTTCACGACGAAAAAAAAAAAAAAGAGGCCAGATTCGATGACCTCATTTCTTACTCAGTTATTAAACGCCAACACGTTTCTTGCATTAATATCATGTTCTTGGTAGCATTTTTAAAATACTGGAAGCAGTAAATCAAGACAGAGCTTCTGTTGTGTCACCATCCCGGAATTTTATTCTTGAAATTTAAAACAATTCCATAAAATTACAGAGCTGGCGTAGCAGCTCACCTTTCTTATGTTGTTCCAGTTTTGCGCTAGTTTTGATTTCATACAAAATAAATGGCACAGGTGGAGGGTAAAAAAAGGGTGACTGGACATGCGTCTTTATAATATGTAATATAATGGAGGTCTCTCTGAGGTATTATCATGGCTTTGGGCTTAAAGATTGCAAACCCTGCATTGTCAAAGCGATCCAAAAAAGCTGCTAAAGCATGCTAAAATAAACGCTTCTCACTCAATTACATCCTACGTCATAAAACTATCTAACCTTCAAGGGAACAAGTGATGAGGTCATGTACGTTCAATAAATCCTTTCTTACATAAATAGACTTTCCTTCAATGAGGAGCGTATATACTTTCGGAGACAAAACGTGGGGCAATCTAGCCATCGCAAGAAAAGTGCTTCAAAAGGGATTAGCAGCTGAGGTCGGACAACGGGAAAGACGCTCGACATCATTTCAAACAGCAGCTACAACAAGCTTGACGTGATTGTCAGCACAGACGAGGAAGCAAATCCGTTCTCTGGATTTGTCAGCAGAACCATGACGTGACCCCGCAAGCGAGACCTTTTCACAAGCTGGCCAATAAGAGGTCGCGCCATGCCGGATGAATGAGATCCACCTTTGACCTTTCGGACTCTCATCACTTTGTTCTCGCGTCAGCCGTGAAACCTCGCAGCAGATTCGGGACGTAAAAAAAAAAGGTGAGCGCTGCGGCGTTCGGGTTCAGCTCGCTCAGCTGGACGGCGCACTCGACTCCTTTTGCCGCAGTCTGTCTTTCTGTGAAGCACATACGCGCACACGCTCGAGGAACACAAATACACGGACAATTCTGGATGCGGAAACAAGACTTACCAGACTGTTGGCGTTGATCTTCTTTGTTTCTACTCGCTTGTCATCCGTGATCTTCTTGATGTTTTCTTGAGCTTCCTTCAACCTTGATGAAAATATTCAAGAGCGTCTTTTATTGTCAGTGACCTGCTTAATTCGTGCTACGTGTAATGTTATGAGGATGTCTTCCACATTTTTCGATTATCCTTAAAAAGACCCCGTACGCAAACATTTATCAAATGCTTTACTTTAATGCATGTAGTTATGTTTATTGTTCAAACACAACCTGCGCTACCTTTAACGTAATCATCCTCTATCAAGCTAAGGTGGTCATCTGCGGTCAAAATCAAGTGTATATTAATCTGCATTAATACATTATTATTGTCATATTTTTCGTGATCAAACAACAACTTAACGCTTTAACTTTGACAGCACAAATTCAATGTCATTTCACATTCAGTTTTTTTTCAGTTTCATTCCATATTTTTCACAAGCATTACACATGCATTCAAATATTAGCATTCAGCTTTCAGCATTCCCACGCAATTTCTACAGAAATTGCACGTCTAGTTAACCATTTAAATTACTCTCGGCGCCCAGAACTTTTCCTTTGTCACATTATGTTCTATGCTTTTGGTTATCATTACACTTTATCTCTTTGCTCACCGGTACCCTTGTTCATATGAATCAACGGAGAAAGTTTCCTCACATAAGTGTCCTTGTGACTTTATTTCACGTGCATTCAACACTCTTCAAGCCCGACACGCTCCGCGCTCATCTTCAGCTCGCGCCCAGTTGAAAGCCCCAAAGACTGCCGGCTTGATGAGATAATGAGGCAGCCTTTAAAAAAACACTTGGCTTTTATGACCGCGCCAAAAGTATTTAAAATAAAGTTAATTGTACATAAGCACAATCAGCTGTGAGTAATGCGCGACTTGATACCTCAGTAAACCTGAACGCTATAATTAAACTCCAGCACATGGGTGTGTGGTGGGCAACTCCGTCACTTCTTATGGCAAATAACGGTAAATGTAAATGAAAACAAATCAATGTGTCCAGTTATGAAAAGATACTTACAAAGATCATTTGAAAAACAAGATAAAAATGATTGTTGTGCTCCCGCGGTCTTTTCCGTACGTGCGGCGCTTTTGCCCTTTGGGCTGCTTGTCTAGCTTCATTACAGTGTTTATCAATTCTCCCATAATGCCCGGCCTTTAATGGCCAGTGGCCTCTGTTGCTCGCTAGTAAAGACAGTTGGCCGCCAGGAGAGTTGGTGGAATGCCCCCCCCCCAAAAAAAAAGATGCCTCAGGTCAGAGGAAACGTCATAAATTCAGGGCTTGGGTTGGCCTCCTCTTTATGGCCTCCCTCCCCGCTCTAATTACATCCCAGCATCCACACATCACCCGTGCACAATCTGCGCTAATTTTACAAGTTGTTAAGCAACTGTCCAAATGCGGCAAGAATCACTACGAGGATGATCGTTATTTACATTTCTTCTAGCTGGACTCTACATGAAATTAGGGATGTCATGATAAGGGCAATGTCGTGATATCGCGATATTAAAACTGCCACAATATCATGTTCACGATATTTAAAAGGAACACATTTGTTAAAAAAAAAAAAGTCAGGCTGATTTTCATTTGTGCAGTTCTAGCACCCTCTAGTGGCTAGTTTATTAGTGCAATTTAATTTTCATTAGGGATGTTTTGGCCTTCTGTGTTTAAAATCTATTCTAATTGTCAGATGAAGGGGAACCTAATTTGCTTGTGAAGCGATCAATGTGTGCTTACATTTGCAAATAAGTGCCTCAATATTGTTATTAGAGATTGTAGGTGGTTTATATGCATTGCTGTTATGTACAAAATCACAATATTGTGCTTTATTTTTAGTATGAGCTCTCTTTTTTACTATATTGTGATCTTTTTTAAATATCGCCAACGCCCCCACAATATCGTAATAATTATCTTACCGTGACCTTCATATCGTGATAATATCGTATTGTGATGTTTGGATATCGTTACATCACTACATGAAATATTACACAAAACTCTCAGTATAATGCAGTGCAGTTTTACATTAGTATAAAGTAGAAGCACAAAAAAAAACCCATTATTATCATATTTCACTTCCAGACGACTGATTTTCAAGATCCACACAAAATTGTGTTTGTTGACAATATATGCAAAAACACCGGTTTATGACCAAAAAGTGGAGAAAATTAGCTTTTTGAGTAGAATATGGAGATCTTATTTTGTTATTACAAGTCTAACACTTGACAATTGCTTGATCATTTTGTTTATTAATGCATTTGTGCTATTATTTGGCTTACTGTATACAATGTTTTTGTTTTATTCTGCTCAAATTACAAAAAAAAAGAACGTGCAGATATACCAACTGAAGTAGCCACTGTGCAGTGACATACTTTGAAATTGCTGGTTGAGTGATGCAGCTCACCTCTCCTTGGAGATGTTCTTGCTTTGGCGCAACCAAGCGTTCTTGAAGTCATTGCAGAACTCATACCAGAGCATAAAGACGTGACTTGGGGCCACTTCTTTATCTCCTGACTTTGGTTTCACCCCAAAGTAGTTCACCATGTCCCGGAACCTGTCGGAGTAAACAGGGCATTGAACATGCCAACAAGAGAATTTACGTTTGGTGGATTATTTGTCTGTTGTAACGACGCTTCTTGCCAAAAAAATATTGTTAAATTAGAAAGCCTGACATGATTCGTTTGACGGAATGTGTTGGGTTTAGTGGGGGCTCCCAGCGCTAGTGGCTAGTAGAGTTTAGCGGCTAACAGCGCTAGTGGCTAGCAGCGGCTAGCAGCGCCTAGCGGTTAGCAGTGGCTAGCGGCTAACAGAGAGAGAAATCGCATACAGTGCTTGTCAAAGACGTAAATGACTGCACACTTTGATGCCAACAGCCCGACACGTTAACAAACCAATCCTAAATGTACTATTTTAGACGTCAAAATCATGACTGTTGTTCAGAAATTACTACGTCTCACAGGCTAGTCCAAATTCTGTGGGGAGAGATTTGTCTGACGTCACATCTCACTTACAGTATGTTTCTAAAGATGAAAATAGTGTGATGCTAAGCACAGTTTAAATTTACGGGAAAAAAAATGTTGATTATTTAAAAATGAAAAACAGGTGGTGGTATGTTTTTGTGTTCTGTATTCAGAATTGCTCTTTAGCCAAGGGGGGAAAAAAAAATATGGTTAGGGTTACCTTTGTGGAGTAATAGAAAAGGTATTACCAAACGCTTCATGCAGTCCACACATTGGACCACTTTGGAAGTGTTATAACTAAGTCATTTAAGTTTTTTTTTTTTTTTTTAACTTTCGACCACTCAAAATGTTCAGTGGCATCAGACCTATCCATATATGTATAGTTATTTATTTATTTATTTATTTATTTATTTGTTTATTCATTTAGATAACCTCTATGTACAATAAAAGCAATAATGGGCTACAAGCCAAAAAAACAAAACAAAACAAAACAAAAAACACTGATGTGTACATCTATATAAAAAAAAGTTCAAATTGTAATATTTGATATGATGTAATTAGGGCCTTGAATATGTTAATAAACAAAAAATTTTTGGAACGCTAATTTTTTTTTTGACAATGACACTTTTCTATTGTTTAGCCGGCTAACGCGTCATGAAATCCAAACATTGGACAACACTTTCAAAATGTGATAACTAAGTCATTTATGAATATATTTTTACTTTACTTGAATAAAAATAAAAATGTCCAAAGAATGGACATGGAATCGCTTAAGGGTTAAATCGAAATACCCAATTACTGGACAGAATTTTCAGTAGGATATCTGAATACCAAAATGTGTGATAGTTGCAGCTGTCCTTCTTTGCAAAGGATGAAAAATAAAATCATATGTGACAGAGGCGAGAAACTGTAAACAGTTTCCAGTCTGCTGGGCCACAGGGGAGAAAGAAGAGTAGCGGTGGCTCCATTATCACATTGACCCCACAGCTTGCAGGAGCACAAGATAGCTCAAGAACGGGGCTGCTGCAGCTACATCCACAAAGCGCCACACTAACATATTTTACTGGCAGACAATTCGAGACGTGAACACGCACGCGTGAGTGCAACCCACTCAAGAATCAGTTTTCCGGGATAGACTGTTGTAGGTCCGCCCCTCGGTCTAATCCAACTGTAAGCAAATCGGAATTGTTGGCGGGACCCCCGGCAAGAGATCTGATCGCTTCTCTGACCTAAACATAAAAGACATTCTAGTTGGGCCTACCCAAGAGATGCTCCTCTATCCTACACAGACATCCACAATGATTCCGACCTCCGAATGGAAGGTGGCTTTGAGTGAAGTTGTGCAATATGTCGCCCATCTGGGGGAGCAAAATGGACTTCTGCCTGATCCTGCTTCCCATTCCCCAAGCCTTGCGTCATTTTGTTGGGATGCTCCAAAAAAAAAGAGAACTGTAGATCATCCCAAAGAGACAAAAGAACTGCTCTGTTTAGACTACAGCCAACAGACATGCCGTTCCAAGCTTTGCCGGCTTGCTCTGGCGCGGCGACCCGAGTCGATCTGGTCCTCGGCTGACCCCGGGTCACGGTGTCAAAGCGTGCACAAATCAAGCAACAGTTCCTTTTCCTTGTACTCTCCGGAGCTCATGCAACAAGCAGATAGGCAAAACGTCATTGGAAACAGATGGAAACGCGCTCGCACATGTGCGTGTACCTACAAAATATAAACAAAATCAAGCGGAACCTGGCAAGCCTGCTTACACTTCACACACATGTAAGCGTGCTGCTTTTCACACTGATGATGATGTTGCCGTGCGAGGCTTTACTGCAGAATTTCTCATTGTCAGCTGTATAAAAAAAAAGGACTCATTACAAAACCATGACAATCGGGAAATATTTGGCCAGACAGAACGACATTCTTTTGTTTCCCCAGTAAAAAGATGAGAGAAATAAACTGTTGCATGTGAGGGTGAGTTTGACAAGTTAATACGAGGGAAGCCGTGTAGACCAGAAAGAATGAGCACAACCGCAAATGCTCGGTGCTGACAGATTGCGTACCAAATGACACTGAGCATGGTGAAGGCAAATTATGATATTATGACATCATGTTATACAGTATATGAAAATCAAAATTGAATGAGCACTTAATTCAATGATGAAAGTTTTGACTTGGGCATCAACAACAGTGGTCTAGTGGTTAACATGTATGCTTCGGTCAAAATGTTCTGGGATCAAATCATGACTCGGCATCTTGTATGGCGTTTGCAAATTCTCTTGCGTGGCTTTTCTCCAGGTGCTCCAACTTTCTCCCTTATTCCAAAAAATTAACGCTATTTTCATTTAAGCCTCTATAACGACACATGTCAAACTCAAGGCCCGGAGGCCAGATCTGGCCCGCCACTTCATTTTATGTGGCTCAAAAAAGCAAATCTTGTGCGTCAATTTCTATGCTTTTATGCTGCTGATTAGGAATGTGACGATATATCGATATCGTGATGAGGTATCGTAATAATTGTGGTTAATATGCAGCCACTATAACGGCTACATTGTTCATTACTTATTGAGCAATTACTTGGCGGGCCGCTAGGGGGAGCACCTCACAAGAGTGGCGGGGAAATGTACGGAAGTCTTCAGGCGAAGAAGACTCACGAGCTTACTTGTGTAATTACAGTTTTGCGTACGTTTCTATGAAAATGTGTATTACGTCTTCAATTTTAACATTGAAAATATACAATATACAAAATATATTTTATGTTTTAACTTTTTGAAGCACATTAATATTGATTTAATTGGATTTAATATTTAGTATTTATTTATTTATTTACTTTTGTATTACATACAAAATTGTGTCAGTTTATAAAATTTTCTCTTTGAAAAAACAGTTTATGTCTTGAGCAGTTTTATCGTAGATTATCGTGGATTTATTACCTGACCAATATATCGATAATCACAGTATTGTCATATCGTGAGATAATCGTTATCGTGAGCCTTGTATTGCATACCGTATCGTGAGGTACCCAGAGCTTCCCACCTCTATTTCTATCTGCGATAGACTCCAGCTCACCAATGACACGAATGAAGACAAACATTATAAAAGATGTAAAATGAGAACACATAATCCAAAAATGGGCATTTGTTCATGTAGCTAATATGCGAAGACGTCAAAACAAAAATAGTGTACGCAGATTCTTCATTCCTACTTGCCGGCGTCTCCCGGCGAGGCTGATATCGGGTAGCAGCAAGGATTGGTTGTCTATTTGCTTTTATTAACACCATGCCATAATGTTAGCACTGCTGCCGCTGCTGCTCTTGTGTGTTTGAGTGGCCATCCCACATCCAGCACAGATGTTAAAGCCCACCCAGGGCCCGGTGAGCCCGCTGACGCCCGTATTCATCAACAGCGTGTCATTTTTACGAGGTGGCTCTATGGGAACCTGAGCGAAAACCCCCACAAAGCCCTCCACATCTCACTTTGTACTCGCCCAAGCTAACGCCAGGCAAGCGGCACCCCTCTTTTGATGAAATTAAAAGGAAACTTCATTAAAAACTCATTCACTCCAAACCATTTTCACAGAAGCAATCCCGTTCGCTCCCGGCTGTTTTACTGGATTTTGACTGATTTTGCAAGGACCACAGAATATTGTGTTCAATTGCTATAAAAGCATGGAACCTACCAAAAGAAAGATTAAAGTCTCTTCTTTCATCGGGAAAAAAAGTATGTTTCTATCTGTTTCCGTTTTGCAGCAATTAGCATTAGAAGAGAGCTAAGTTTCATCAGTTTTCACAAATCTATTTAAAATTTTAAGTAATTTAACTTTTTTTCTAGATGGCTCTTTGCTCTGCTGCCACCTGCTGGCCGTTTGTGTAATAACTACCATTTCTGCAACCGTTCTTTGGAGTTGAGAGGCTGCATCAAAGCCTTCTGTATGCTCTAGCATAAAAAAAACAAAAAAACAAACAAACAAAAAACGTATAAATACGTCTTTGGGACACTTACAACATTAAAAAAACGTATTAATACGTTATTGGGAGCAAATGAGTTAATAGCAAAGGGGCAGACAGACGCAGGGCCCTTTTGTTCAATAATTGCAGTGAAATATTCTAGATGCTCCATCATTCCTGAACAGGAGTTTGGCACCGTAAGTGGGTTTTAAAGAATAAATCAGAATTCACTACGAGCTTCAGCTTGGGACAAGTCTGATAAAAAGAATACAAGGAGGAAGAAAAGGCTTAACATAAACAATGTGGCAAGACTAGCACACTCTAAATTAAAATTCAGATTCCATTTAGTCACTTGAGTGCCAAAGTTGGTCTCCTACCTTTTCTGTGCAGCATTGAAGCGGTCTTCTTCCTCAGAATGCTCTTTTTGAGCTGGAAAAGAGGGAAAAAACAAAAAACAGAAAATGTTCATAAATTCATGATGCAGGTGACTGTTCTTTAGACCATGAAATAAAATGTGTTTTTTTTCATATTCCCAATTTTAATCAAATTGCGCAAACTTCGTTGAAAGTGGTTGCTCTTGGGAAAGCACAATTCACAACGAAATCCATAAAAAAAAAATAAAAAAATTGTTTTACTGTTTTATGCAAAATAAGCAAACCAAAATAAGCTTGTGACATTGTTTAAGTTCAATCCATTATCCATTTTGCTTGCAATAGCTTTTGAAAAGCCTGCACAAAGGAGCCAATCTGGGTAGAGTCCAGAAGAGGGCACTGTGTTCATTAATCATCATCGAATTAGTCAAGTGACATCAGTAGAAGAAGAGCAATGGGTCGAAAGAGTACACATTGTAAAATTTGGACATGCCACCATGTGTTGACGCACGAGAGTGTGAGTGTGTGACGGCGGGTGTTAGGGCGTGGAGCCGCGCTCCGTTAAGTGTGGAGTCCAAGTGGGCTCCATCAGGGTTGAACCGAGAGGCTCCTGTGGACTCTCGCCGCGTAAAAGTGTCTTAAATGCAAGGCAGATGTGTGCGGCGAGCAAGGCCGAGGTGCAAGAATTTATCTCGGGCCAGAGAGTGCCTGTGATCTCAGATTTATTGCATTTTTCCAGATTCATCCCTTTTACAATGATGGGGGACCTTTCCTCCTTGGAGATTTAAGAGGGGGAAGTCTCCCAAAAAATTGTTCAAAGGCCGGTTTGGGGGTCTTTTGGGAAAAAAAAAGGTAAGCTTCACACACCGACCATCCACTTTAATCCTTTTTTACATGTATGTGGGCCACTGTGCCCTAATGAAGGGAGGGGCTGACCATGTCTGGGTTGGTGGGGGGGGGGGGGGGGGGGGGGGGGGGGCGTGACCAATGGCGTTAGTCACAGTGGGGGTCAGGCTGGCGCCTGAGGTACTCCTGCGCTGCTGCGGCTGTGTGGAGGTGGCACCGGAGCCGAGAGAGAGCGCGCGAGCGGGCGTGAAGTGTCTCTTTCTGTGCTCTCTGTGTGTAAACGTGAAACCAGTAGTCACTGACTAGAAAGTTATGAGACGTGCATGCTGAGAGGGACAATAAATTTGGGCTTTAAAACCCTCACACACTCTGCTAAAGCACTGCTACCTGGTGTTTAGATAACAAAGAAATGGTTTTTGGAGGGAGATGCTTATGGATTGTTACGCAAATCAAAATGTTGAGCGATTGGTTTGTGACTCACTGACAACATAGCTTAAAGGGCTGTGATGAGACATTTACACCTCCCCGCAGAGCCAGCAAGATGCGATTAAATCGGGAACTTGTTTTCAATTAGCCATGGCCGGTATTCAACACGAGAATATGTCTGTCTAAATCTCCCCAGAGGTTTCAAAGAGTTCCCATTAAAATAAGGGGAATCAAAAGGAGGATCATAAAAGTTAGACCTGATTTTTTTTTCCTGTTTTTTTATTTAAAGGGAAGCTGTGAATGATAAGAACACAGGAAGACAGAGATGCATTTTGAAAAAGACAAACTGGCTTCTTAATAAGTTTTTTTTTTTTTTTCCAAAATAGCCCAACAATCAAGAATTACAAACTTTACATCTGTCTAATGCAGGGGTCTGCAACTGTCGGCGCTGGAGCCACATGTGGATCTTAAAAAAAAAAAAAAAAGAGTGGAAATTAATATATATATTTTTAGATATTTTTTAGATTAAATATTATTTAAATGAATTAATGATCTGCGATTGGCTGGCAACCAGTTCAGGGTATACCCCGCCTACTGCCCGAAGCCAGCTGGGATAGGCTCCAGCACCCCGCGACCCTTGAGCAAGCGGTTAAGAAAATGGATGGATGGATGAATTAATGATTTAGAAAAATGAATAATTAAATCTTCAAAAGTTATCAGAAAAAAAGAGATGAAAAGTAAATTAAAGTTTTAAGAAAATACCTGAAAATATCCAAAAAATGACCATAAAATGGAAGAAAAAAATGTAAAATGTTCATAAAATTGCCAAAAATGTCAGCAAATTGAATAAAAATAGCCAGAAAAAAAATGTTCAAAAGTAAAAGAAGAAATCCTGAAAATTACCTAAAATATATTTAAAAAAATGCCCCAAAAAAGTCTGAAAAATTATTTAAAAAACGCTGAAAAGAAAACATTTAAAAATGTAGCTATCAAATATCCTAAAACAAAAGAAGAATTCACAAAATTACCATAAAATGTCCAGATAATTGCCAAAAATGTCAGAAAATCTCGGGAAGTATTTTTGCATATTCCCAAAATGACTACATATTTACAACAAAATTCCCAAATTGAAGATATATATTTGACACAGCCACCTCTTTCTTCTGCATTTCTTTCACCACTTTAAACCATTCGGACTTTAAATATTCTTCTTTCAGGACATCTTGGTTATTGAGAACTTATCCCCAAATTCCCCCGTTTTCACAATTAAATTCCCATGTTAACATATATTTGACGTATTTACCTCCTCCTTTCACATTTTAAGGTGACATTTTGAAGGATTAAAAAAAGCATTATAATGCAATTTTGTTCAGCAGCCGCTCCACCTTTTACATACAATTTCCATTCAAATTGCACTCTCTCGTTCTAACATGCTACACATTTAAAACAAGCTAAATGATAACGTGAACATGGTCCCCAAACTATTGCTGAAGAAAAAACTGAACATGAGAATGCTGTCAATCGATCACAGCATATAGCAAACCGAGCTGTGAGCAGCATGTGGGATGACATCAGAAAAGAATGTCCCCGAAGGAGCCACGTATTTTGTTCTCCGATTCCATTTGAATCTGTTGTGTTTAATTGCGCGCTGTTAAACACGAACTCTCGTCTGAAGCGGCTCCAAAGAGGGGCAAAGACGCAGTGAAGACAAGAGGAGAACAGTGTGTAAAAAGCACGGATCACTGGATTTGGGAGGGATCCGCTGTTGAAACAGGCAGAGATCATACGGGGGAATTTAAGAGTGAGAGCGAAGGGCGTTTGGGTTCACCTGCAGGCCCCGCTGCGAGGTTCTCCGCAGGCCGGGTTACAGGTCAGCGCTACCCGGGAACACCACTTTCACTACACACTCTATCTGAGGAACATGATTGACCACAACACACGTACACGTGTGTCTTGTGGATATGATCCAATTTCGACAATGTGTCAAACACATGCACGTGTGTCCGCTCGGCTTGCCTGCGTTTACCTGGGTGACACATCCAATCTCGTTTTGATGACTCACAATTTAATAGTCTCGGCCGTTGTTTGATGTGCAAATGTTTTGCTTCGTTTTTGCCTGTTTGAAGTCACAGAATCATCACAAAAGATGATTACGTGCCCGCACACCCCCATCCTGAGACATGGGTAACAGCTTGTGGTGTAAAAGGGGGTTTACACGGAGAAACTTGATGCCCAGATGTACTTTTGTCATGTTGATAGCAACCACTGCAAAAACTGGAATCTTAAGTAAGATATATCGTAAAATAAATAAATAAATAAATAAATAATTAACCTAAATTTTCTTATCTTGCTTTTGACAAGTTATTTTTACTTAAAATAAAATAGTCAGACAAGATCATTCTGCTTATTTTAAGATACTTATTACTTAATTATCTTATTTGATGAAGCAGTCTTGGCATTGAGTGTCAACAGCCAGTTTTAAATACTGTCAGGCTTAAAACAAATATTTTACACATTTTAAGATGACTAACCAACATCAAAGGCCCTGAAATGGGGTTTCATAAGTAGCTTTTTCTTATTTTAAGATTTTGCATAATCTAGTAATAGGATAAATGGAAAAAAAATCAGTGTGAAAACAATCAGTCAAAAGTGCAATATAGCTCTTTCGTTTTGTTGTGTTTACTAAGCTCACTTTTCCTGCTTGACACTTGGCCAACGTAAATGAATACAAATGTATTTTAAGAAAATAGTTCTATATATTACAACAAAAATTCAATATTACCGATATTTTTAAGACTGCTGTGGTTGATACGGGCCCAATATTATTTTCTTATTTTTCAAAATCTCACAGGCAAATTTAAGTAAAAATTTCTTGTTCTGTTGGCAGATAATTTTGCTTATTTGAAGTAATAATTGTCTTCCTCACAAAGCTCCTTTCAACAGAATCTAATAAATAGTATTAACTACCTCTTGTGTCTGTCTATTAGCATGCAATATTGAAAAGTGATTGAGCGTTGGCCATTGATCATTTGATCATAAGATATGGATACAAATCGGGTCGGAATTGGTGGTACAACATTACAACAAAAAATGACCATCTCCATTTTCTCTACCATTTTCTCTATTAGTGTCAGGCCTAACCCCGGGTTTTCACTGGATGCGGTTGTGGTGCGGTTGCGGTGCGGTGCGTCTTGACTGCGTGCTCCGGACGGGTCAATTTTTTTGTCAATCCACACCGGCTCCGCACAGCTGCGGTCCGGCAGCTCCGTCGCCGCCCACTTCCCAACGTGTCTCGCGGGACCGCGCGCGCGCGATCATGTGGCATTTCACAACGAGAGGTGGACTTCTTTTGATTTAACCTTTTCTTCTTCTTCTGCTATGAGATTCCATGCAGCATCCTTTTTTTGGTTGTCCTTGTAAAGTATATTAATAACGAGAGTCGGGTCAGTGCGGGTCCACTCTTTATTTCTGTCTTCCGGGTCCGGCTGCCGCTCAGTACGGCAAGCGAGACGGGCACAACAAGCAATCGCGAACATCAAACTCACAATACATTACAGTCCTTATAAAAAGGATGTGCCGTGTCATATATTATTTTGTGGTTTTCCACCTCCAATATAAACCTCTCCTCGTCCATGTTCGCTGGTGTCTAAACCGTGAATGAGCACATGGCCCGCGACGCCCACGTCACGTTTTGCTGAAAAACTTGCGAAATAGGAGCTGGCGAGTGTTTTATTCTGAAAGGTAACCGGAAATTTATTTTGAAACTGCCTCGGTCTTCCTGTCCCGCTCGATGTGTTTTGTGCTAGCTTGCCATTTGCCGGAGGACTACCGCTGCGGCGTCCGGCAAAAATAGAAAATAGGTCTATCCTTGCGGAAGGCTTGCGGCACGCCGCAGGCCTTCCGCAGTCGACACGCAACGCACCCGCAAGCGGTGTAAACTGCACCATTCGAATGAATGGAATCTAATTGCTTGCGTCGCCGGACCGCACCGCAACCGCACCGCAACCGCAACCGGTGAAAACCCGGGGTTAGAGTTTAAGTGTTACGTAAGGGGTGCGGTGGTGGACCCAAATGCAGGGAAGCACGGCGAGGAGGCAAAGAATCCGGTCAAAAAAAATGTTTAATAAACAAAAAAGAGGAGGCAAAAATGAGCTACAAACTAAGAAACCAAAACAACAAAGTCCAAAAGTTTAAAACGAGACAAGGCGTGGAACCGAACCGGCAACATGACAACAGGAAAATGACAATGAATCGACACAGACAGAGGGGAGACAACAGACTAAATACACACGTTAATTGACACAACGAGACACAGCTGGGAAAGACACAAGTGGCAGAGGGTGCTGATTGGTTGACACATTAGGAGAGGTAGGCAAACACAGGTGGACATACTCAGGTTTGACGAGACGGGGGAAGCCCACATTGACAACATAACACAGATCACGACAAGAACTCAAAGAAACAGGAGGACAAAATCAAACCAAACCATGACAATGAGACGTGTCAATCATATGCCCCATTGCTTTATGGCAAGAAGTGGTGGATGGGGATCTTATCACAAACATTATATAATGTGTACATGCTAATGTGTCACAAAATAGAAAATGTTTGTACAAAATGTCCGGTTTACTTACCAGTGGAGACAAAGCCTTCCATCCTGCGTTTGAACGGCTGGAGGTGTTCCTCTGCTGAGTCAACACACACCTTCCGTACATCTCGCTCACAAGCTGATGGAAAGGAAGGGAAATGATACATTATTTGCTTTTGGAAAGGATTAAGGATGTAACACAGCGGGGTCCAAAAATAAAAACATTAGACAAATAACGTAATGCTTCATAAGCAATTAAGTGGAGAAAAAAAAGGCAAATGTGCTGAAGGTGAAAATTGCGGCACGGTTCCGTCAGAGGTGACTGTGCATGTGCGTGCGTTCTGTTTCCTGATGGGTTTTCGCCGCTGTGCCAAATGACGTGACTCGCACGCGCTTGCAGGAAACAGCCGTGACTGAGCATGTTCCAACCGATACCTTTCCCACTTCCTGTCAAAAGTAAGTCTGGGATGCGATACACACAGATGCCGGATGAGAGAACTCTGGCACAATGTTCCAACCTGTAAGTCATTAATGGCTGCAATAAATGCCTCCACTTTCTTATGACTAAATAGCTAACTTGTTATGCAACAAACAAAAGCATTAAAAACTCTGCATTGTCTCTTTCCAATGTTTTGCACCTGCAGCTCAGTAAAATCCCTCTATTACATCTTTTATTTATTAGTTGTTTGAAGGAATCACAGAGGAAATGTCTGTTTTAACTACGAACAGCCAGAACGAGATTCACTTCCTAAATCCACAAGAGCCAACACTTACAACATAAAAATCCCCACAAACAGAACAACCAAAATATCCTGTTTCGACAAACCACATTTCCTCTGCAGAAAAACCCCAACTCCAAAAGACCCATTGAAGTCAAAAGAGTGCAATTTAGAAGCGGTTCTGCCCCAAACGTGCTCCAGACAGAAAATGCCACAAGAGGGAAGGCCGCAAGGCCACATAATCTAGAAAGAAAACAACTTTTCTGACTTTTGAAAAAAAGCACAGTTCTTTTATGAAACCGCCGTTCCTCTTAATAACAGCATTTCTTTAATTAAGACGTTGTGTACCTCTCATTTATGCAGCTATTGACAACTACTAACATCCGGGCATTTCTGATATTTCCCCAATGCAACACATGCTTCGTTTCCACGGTGAAAACAAATGGCGTATGGAATTGCCTTTGACTAGCATGCAAACCAGGCAGATTGTTATCGTAGTCAAAAGACATTTCATCACATTTTGAAATCAAAATAATCCACACAAAACAAAAAATAAAATAAAAATATATATACAACGATCCAAAGTCCAATGCTTTTCAACGCAGGGAGAGGGTCATTTCACCGAATAGGCTGCCATTTTGTCTTTTGATGTAAACGCGGAATTGTCAACATACTTGAGGATAATATAAGGAATACACTGCATGTATGATACAGGCTATTATGGTATATTTACTGTATTTATTGTACATGGATTTTGTTTCTCAATGTTGTGAATGCTGGGAATTTATCAGTGTGTTCATAGATAACATATAATATGTTCAAATAATAGCTCTGATTACATGCATTTGCTTTATCTCCTGTCTTTGGCTCCTGATATAACAAGCAAGATATTTGATAATAAAGCCAATTTTTCATGGTACCAAGGAATGTATTAGAACAGATTCCTCTGTAATTTGTTTGTCATAATGAATATATGGTCCTAAATTTAAACTTAACCCTGATTTCAGTGTAATTGACCACCAAATGTCATATTTTCTTTTCAATGTTTATCAATGGCTTTCAATTGTTCATGTACAATATTTAGAACTTTTATTTACAACAAGAGTCCACATTCAGTTGGAGGTTTTGCAAACATCATTCACATAAATAATTTCTAAAATATATTTAACACAGGTTATGAGAGTGTGTTCCAATCAATTCTTAGCTGATTATAGATTTTTTTTTTTGTGTGTGTGTGTGTGTGCTAACTGTCTCTACTGGTGATGGTCAGACAGACAGTCTGGGCCATGATCGGAGCCAGCACCGATCTTTAAAGATAGACTCAGCATCTTTGGCAGCCAAGTGAGTCGCCATCTAGATATATTGGGGAAAAAAATGCTGGTATGCTTCAGTCGTTTACAGAGCCAGTTTGTTGACGAACGTTAGCGTGTGTTTTATAGGCTGCGTTAAATCAACAAACCCCCAAGAGAATTTGAGCCTTTCCTGAGCCAGCGGCGATTTGCAAGCGCATCCAAGCAGGAGCCCACACACAAGAGATAAACACTAGTCAGATACCCCGCGGTGCTGAAGTAGCACTTACAAATGTTTCACACAATCTGCAACAGCTCTGCGGAAGAGTGTCCACCGGCTATTGTGTAAAATGAAATAAGACAAGCGTGGCTGTGCGGCAGTAAATAAGAAAACGAAAGTACAACAGAAACACATACGCCATATGAACTGTTGAGTGCACTGTATGGTTTCAGATATGTCAACTGAAAATAGTTGATTTATACCCCAGAATGAACAGTAATCTAAAAACTATTCATTTATTACAGAATTTATCACAGAACAAAGGATATTTTTTGGCCCCATTTATAGCTCTAATTTCATTGTGAGTGTCTTTCGTCAACTGCATTATTCGGGATGTCGTGCGCTACATCAACAAGATTTTGTATGAGACTTCACACATGGCCTACCGAGTGCAGCTTCCATTGTAAAATGGACTTCAGACTAAAGGCCATGTTTGAAACTGACATTATGGGCCATTTAAAATCAGGACACTGTCTGATTTGGCACAGCTTTCCGTGAAACACTAAACTCCCCCGAGTAGCAAAAGAACTCTGCTTCTTCTTCTTTTTTTTATTTTTATTTGATACTACCGTTCTACTGTCCACTGTAATTAAAGAACACACATGTGCTCTAACGAGAATGCAGTAGCAAGTTGGGTAAGTGTAAATCGTTGATCCAATATAAAAAAATAAAAAAAAAAGACAAATTTTGTGTTCATCAAAACAGAATGAACATAAAAATATTGTATTTTATATGAGAATGATACTATTTTATTGTATTTGTTGCATGGTTTTCATTCTCACTTTGGGGAATCTCCTTAAAGTGGAAGTCATCCCAATTTTTATTTTTTGACAAAAATATGTTCTATGCAGCCCGACTAGTATAAAGTTTAATATTGCTTTAGTGGGATATGATTTAAGCAGCAAAATCCAGCTGTTTTTATCAATATCAGAAGGCGGCCATTTTGCTACTTGCTGTTGAGTGAGAATGACATCACAGTTGCTCATGTCTCAGGTAACAACCAATCACAGCACAGCTTCAGAAAACAGATGAGCTCTGATTGGTTGTTGCCTGAGCACTGAGCAACTGTGATGTCATCTTCAGTCGACAGCAAGTGGCAAAATGTCCGCCCCCTGAGATGAATAAAAACAGCTGGATTTTTTTTCATAACTCATATTCCGCAAATTAATCAGAATGTCATGATATAAGATAAGATATTATTGTCAAGAAATGTTAAAGATTGATTTCCACTTTAAAAATGAAAAAGCCGACACAAAATCCTCACTGCTGCCCATAAACTATGACATCACCTAAACATTCATGTATACATGTGGGCCTACAGTAGATTTTGATCCTTGATCCTCTCCCCATCAATGCACATCAAGGTCCCCAAACAGGAAACCCCATCAAAAGTGGATCAAGTTTCTGCAGAAGCAGAGCCAGAACATTGACACTGACACGTAGACACTGTGCACACTAAAAATCTCACAAAGTTATTCAATTCTAAAACAAGGGACAATCGGACTGATGCAAACTGTCAGCAATTTGGAAGAGAGGGTGGGCTACACCGGAAGAGATGTGCTAACGCCAAGTCTCCTGACCTTTAACCCAAGGTCAGAGAGTAAAGACACCACAGTCGCCACCTCAGGATCAGGTGAGGAGCTTGAGAAAGTCCCATCTCAAAATGGGATCCAGTGCGAGTCTTTCACACTCTGCAAGCGTCGTAATTAAGACCAGTTGCTTTCTTTAGGCGAGTTTATAACGGGCAGGCATAAATATTTATTCCTGGCGGCTGCACGGGATAATAGCTGGTGGGAGTCATAGGTGGGGCTCAGCAAAAGTCCACAAGCCAACGCTCGGCCTGTGATGCTTATACCCCGGAGGACTACTGTGTCAGACTGCGCCACGGCGGATTAAATACGAGCGCTCTTGTGTTGCATTTATTGTCTTCAGCTCTTCCATTTTTTGCCTCATAAATGAGTGACAGCTTGAGGTGGGTCTGGCTACTTAAGGAGACTCTTTGTATCCCCCCCCCCCCAGGTCAGAGAGGAGAGTGCTTTAACAGCGATCGAGAAAAAAAAAAAAAAAAAAAAAAAAAACGTAGGAGAGAACTGAGAGCAAATCTAATTGCTTTCATATGCCGTATTATTAGTTGATTTAAATAACCACAGACATCGGGGGCATCGCCTTTAACCTCGACGTGGCCCTGGCTGGCCAAGACTGACTGGCGAGAAAGTTGACTCCAACACTGACGCCACTGCATGCACAAACAAGCAGGCTACATTCAAAATGAAAATTTCAATGTATATACAGATACTTGTATACATCCAGAGGGAAATCCAAATGCAGACAGATCAGTATTGATGCTAAAAATAAATAAATTAATTAAAAAAAAAACTAAGCCAAGAAAAAACGTATTTATTTAATATATTAATAAAAAGAAAATAGAATTTAGACAAGGTGAAACCAGGTCTAAGTTGTGGTGCAGGTAGCGTAACACGATTTTGGTGATTTGATCCAGGCGTAGGTAGACAGATTCTCAGCTCCACTGATGTATGTGGTGGATGCCATCGTATTTCATTTATAATATGACGTCAGCGTGAATTGAGCCAGGCAGTCATTGAATAAATAAATTCACTACACTCTACACAAACGTACGGCCAAGTGGAGATCTTTTGTGATCCATCAGCCATTTTAATATTCGCAAGGACAGGAATATTTGAAGCTTTCCTGTGTGTGTGTATCAATGACTGGCAGCTAACAAGCTAACGTATGTTTACAAATGCTCGTTGCTATACTTCCTGGTCATGCCAACAGAACCAATTGAATATTAATAAAACTCGGTCTGTGTTTTTTCTGTTATTTACTGTAAGGTTATGTTCTTAAATATTGTGTCGATAATATACCTGTCAAATCTTTTTTCAGCTTCTTGATGTCCTTTGTTAATTCTTCCAATTTGACCTGTGCAGCCTGGAACACCTGTTGTGGTTCCAGCAAAGGGAACACACTCTTGTCTGTACCAGCATGCTGAAAGAACAAGACAATTATTAAAATCATGCATTTTATTCATAGGCTAGTTCAGTTGTAGGCAACTCACGCTATCAATATTCCGCAGGTAGTACAAAACCACATAATCCACCAGACTGATGTGATTGTCCTGAAAAAAAATAATAAAATAAAATAAAAAAATGTAATGCCGGTACATACTAATGCATTTTGAGTGTTGCTTTAGTAGACTGTTACCCTGCTCTTGACGTCCTTCAATTTGGGAAGGATCTCGAGAGTAAATCCATCAGCCTGACCTCTTGTCCTGTTCCCTCCATTCATATAATTCCCAAAGGCCAAAACGAGACCGATCACCTCACGTACACTTTTGCACTCCAGCAATTCCTGAAAAACACACACAATTTTATAATCGAAAGCCTGAAAGGGGATGTCAATCACCAATTTTTTTTGACAATAATATGTTCTATGCAGCCCCACTAGTCTAAATATGGTAACTATGGGGCAGCCATTTTGCCGCTTGCTGGTGACTGAAGTTGACAACGACCAATCACAGCTCGACTCTTTTCTGAAGGTGAGCTGTGATTGGTTGTTACCTTCAGAAAAGAGGTGAGCTGTGATTGGTCGTTGCCTGAGCCCTGAGCAACTGTGATGTCATCATCAGTCGACAGCAAGTGGCAAAATGGCCGCCCGCGTCATAACTCATATTCCACAAATTTAATATTAACTCATTCACTCCCAGCCATTTTCAAAGAAGCAATCCCGTTCGCTCCCAGCTGTTTTACTGGATTTTGACTGATTTTGCAAGGCCCACAGAATATTGTGTTATATTGCTATAAAACCGATTAGAGTCTCTTTCATCAGGAAAAAAATAAAAATATTTCCATTTGTTTCAGTTTTGCAGCAATTAGCATTAGAATATAGCTAAGTTTAATCATTATTCACAAATCTGTTTAAAACAGTGGGGAAAAGAGCCTTTTGCAACATGGCAGTGGTTGATCTCTTATACTCTGCTGCCACCTGCTGGTCGTTTTTGTAATAAGTACCATTTCTTCAACCGTTCTTTGCAGTTGAGAGGCTGCACGAAAGGGTTCTGTATGCTCTAGCACAGGGGTGTCAAAACCTAAGGCCTGCGGGCCGGATCCGGCCCACAGAGGGGTTTAATCCGGCCCGCAAGATGATTTTGTAAAGCTAAAAAAATTTAAATAAAAATGAAAAAAAAATAAATAAATTGTAATGTCAAACTAATTAAT